>NC_140945.1:43135619-43375619 GCF_014529385.1 Adiantum capillus-veneris
TATATCGTATTCTCTGTGTACCCGGTTGTGTGTAGCGCGCGCTTGCGTTTTGGCGCTTGTAAGGTAGACCTGTGCTTGATGAACTGAGAGGTTTTATGCGCTCTCCACTGGCTTCACAGTCTCGGATCTGGTGCTGAGTGTGATCCCGGAGAGAAGGGTCTTGATGGCCGGCCTCGAGGGGCGAAGCGTGCAGGCTTCCTGACCTTCTGAAGCATGTCAAATTGCTCGCCTATAAATGGATCGTAAGGTGAGCGCCTATGCTCACTTAGCACTGTGATTTGTGACCTCTGTGCTGCATTCCATTCTGCGTTGCTGTGTGACTTCATCATGCTGAAAAAAAGTGATAAAGATATCATGGAGGCTTCTGCAACGAATTTACAGGTTATATTTCTGTTGATTTCTAAAAAATAAAAAAAGGGGGATATTGTTAATCTAATTCTGCCTGTTTGCGTAACGAGAAATAATGCTTCAAGATTAAGTTATCAGGTTACATTAGTCTGACTCGTTCAATTGGATCTGGTGCTTGAGGAATTGTTTGAACTGGTTACTGAATGGCATTGTGGAAATCATGGATAGGGCATTTTGCTTCCAGATGATTGTGACTCGAGTTGTTAACTTTAAGGGCAGCCGTGTGGGATTTCATATGTTGTGTGTATTGAAGTTAAGCTATCATTAAATGATTGTAGATTTGAAGCACTTAAAAACTTGTAAATATCTGCTGACATGGCTTGTGGCCGGGGCTGGTGCTTACTAGATGTAATTTTTTGGCCAAAATGGAAACTTTTTAAAGTAGTGTTGTATCTCACCAACGGTAAGAAACCCTAAAGAATGGTTATTTCTAAAGCGACGTACTCCTTCTTGCTTGATTCTGGACTTGGAATTATTAGCTTTCACCTGCAAGGATATGGTTGTTTTTTCTCTCTCCAGCTTACTATACAGACTGAAGGTAAGTATTCTTTTAAAATTCTAAAAAAAAGGGTGCCCTGTTCCAGTACAGATTTGTCTGATATAGCATATTATGGTTTAGGTCTACCTCTGGTCTATCGGCAGATATGGGCTTCGTAGACTAATGTTGAGGATTTCCGTTTTACAAACAAGTTTGTGGATACAATTCCAGGTTCTGTTAATCAGATTTTTTATTTTGGGGTTTTCTGATGAGTCTAACTCTGCTGGAAATGCCAGCTCTCTTATTGATAGATCTTATTGATAGATCTGTATAGATGTTTTGTGGTTTGGTAGGCATTCTATCTAGAAATGAAAGAGTAGTTCTGACTGGCTGAGGTTGCTTATTTTCTGAAGAAGGTAAGTATGGATCTGATACTGCAAGGATTTGAATCAAGCTGATGTTTTTTATAAAAAAATTATTATATAAAGTAGGTTTTGCTCAAAACTGTGAGCTGAGATTGTCGGATTCCCTGATAATGGTGTAAAACAAAAAGTACGGTTTACGATGGGTATGTTTACTGACCTCAGGCTGAATTTTAGCCTTAGTTGCGAATAGTCTAGAGAGTCTCTGTCTGAAGTGAAAACTTTGCTCCGAGTTGTTGCCTAAATTTGGTTAATGCTCGGAAAGTTGAAAATGACTTCACATACCCTATTTTTGGTGAAAATTGGTTCTATCTCGTTTGTGTTTACCATAATGCTTCACATGATGGGTAATGTATTGAAGGGTCCGCTTGGCGATTCACTGATTCAGATTGTCAGTGGTTTTCTTCTAGCTTTGACTGTTTTTTTACCTGGAGTTATACAAATATTCATTTCAGCTTATGACTCGCTTCGTATATGCTCTCCCATAATTATTTGAACTTTTCTTAGCCTACTAGTATGCAATATATACTACGGGAAGTTTATAGATGGTCTTGGCTTACTTCAATTATATTTCGGGAATTGTTTGGACTTGCTCCTTTGACTGTGACGGTCTGTTTATTATCTTGCTTTATCAAAATTGTCCAATAACCTTGGCTAGGCTTGCAACCATATGCACTATTTACAACTTTGTTCGGACATCATATGTGACATCGACCACTTGCAGTGACTGACCACTTAAAAATTGCGGCTTGGTAGGTTGCTAGCCCATATGCTCTCTTTTAATGTTGACCACCTGTAATTGCTGGTTGTACCTAATCTATACCAGATATATACCTCACCCATACCCACACCCACACCCACACCCACACCCACACCCACACTTGCTTACTTAATATAGATACTATTATCCCTATTTGGCCCTTCTCCACTCACGAACAGTGTCTCACTCTGCGAGCTGACACAATGATCGATTTATATATCTATGATATGCTTGTATATTGGACGTGCTTTGGGAATCCTTTGCTTGCGTATACATCCTGATGTTCCTCACCTTCATACTGGCAGTACACCTGCACATCTAGGTATGTTATACCTCACAAAGTGTTTTCACACACTCTCTCCCTCTCTCTCTCTCTCTCTCTCTCTCTCTCTCTCTCTCACACACACACACACACACACACACACACACACACACACACACACACACACACACACACACACACACACACACACACACACACACACACACACCTCTGCACCTGCTGCAAAGAGAGAACTCAGATTCTTCTCTTGCGCATAGCTAATAGTAGTCTTTCATCCATTTGGCACGATGTGTATGGCCGAGTGCCCCCCCCCCCCCCCCCCCCCCCCCCCCCCCCCCCACACACACACACACACAGCGAATGGTATGCACTCATACACCCACTTATGTAGAGGTTTTTCTCTCTTACAATTGTAACGCAGCGTTGTGATTGCAACAGAGACACACACACCTATTCACACACACGCGCGCACACACGCACACGCGCACGCACACACGCGCACGCGCACGCACACACACACACACACTTACACACACTTACACACACACACACACACACACACACACACACAAAAGGTGGTTCCCATCGCCATTCGTTGTCAGGGCATTCTACAAATATACCTTATAAGAAAAGAGGAATCACATGCTGTATTAGGTGTGGAATTACTACTGTTCATGCTGCATACATCTTCGCATACACATATGGCTGCTACTTCAAATCATCAGTCCCCATTCAATCTTCTATGATGAAAAATGCCTGCACCTGATGTGAACATTGCTCGAAAAAATGAAGTGGGAACAACATGTGCTATATAGCACAAACCGTAGAAGACTGTTAGGGACTTGTTATACAAAAAAAAGCACTAGCAAAAATTTTGCAACAAAATGACAAAATAACATGTGCAATACTGCCTGTAGTGGAAACGAAGGCCAAAATGAGCCCGAAGTAGAAATTTGAGCAGAGTTAGCTCTTTGACCTTTCCCAAAAAATTTGTCAACCTGCAAAAGCTTGCCAAACCTCACAAAAAATCGGAGAAAGTGAGCAAGCATTGTGCTGGAGCTGCTAGCGACTAAGCCCGGGAGGACACAACCCGCTCTGATACCAATTGTTGAAATTAGGGTTGCAAGAAAACATACACAGCTTGGAGAAGATGAAAGGAATCTCAAGGCACACAACAGAGAGTGTATTAGTTAGTGTGCAATGGAAAGATAAGTAAGCACTAGAGTGATGAACATATCTACATGCACGGGGAAAAAACCTCCTAGTGAGGGAAAAATGCCCCGATGGTCCTAAGTGTGTTTACACACATCACTACCACATGTATATGGTAACACATAGTAATCATACTTATTTCAAATTAGAAGTTATTTTAGTTGATTCCAATACATGCTTTCCCTCCTTTCTATTAAGTGCATTGGATTTCAAGAAAAAATTGTGGTTTTCAATTTAAACTTTCAACTTTGGCCTCAAAAGTAACTACTTGTAGCTATAGTGAACTATGGCTACAACGACTAGGAATTGCTGTGACAATATTGAGTAGGTGCTCCCAATTTTTAGACATTGTCAAAAATCATTTTAAAAGATGGATGGAAGACTTTGGGAGTGTAGAAAGTCTAAAGGTTGAGAGCTTCAAGTTGGAACGCAAAATTTTAAAAACTAGAGAAGCCTAGACAAAATTAATTTTTATGGAACATTGATCAACTTGAAATAAAAGTATCTAAAAGAATGTTGTATGTGTATGCATACGCAAGTTAACATTGCTACTTCTCATCTAGCAAGGTGACACATGACATGGGGAAGAAAATTGAGGTGTTTAACGGGATGGTAACAATGAGGGGGAGCTATAACAGTTGCTTTCTAGCATGCATTGGTTGAAAGAAGCTAACCAAGCCAAATAGGGTTACAAAACAAGTCGCTTAGGAATTCTCATTCCCCATTGCCCTTCCAAAAAGGATTTTCTCAATCTTCCATATGGGATTCTATGTGAAATCCATCAGAGCTAGCAGGTCAAAATTTGAAGGTGTGCAATCTATTTGTGTCATCATTTCCATCTAGAATAGAAACTTTGGGGCTGTCCTCCAGCCTGGCGACCACTGATAGGGTGCCCCTGCTATGCTAGCTCCTCTCCATACTTATTCAATGTCTACCTCTCCTTTGCCTCTTCCGCCAACATGCAGTAGTCTACAATGCAATACATGCTCTTCAACGTTTAAGAAGCTTTTCCACTTGTTGGCAAGCTAACCTTATACCTTCTCGCTTCATAAATAGTTGGAAAGTGAATTGGCTGTCATGGCCATGGTCAACATTCCTTCTAATATACAAATTATGATCTTTGAGATCAGGTGGCCATCAAAGGTGTTGCTAGCTAGGCACCAGGTGTAAGAAGCCTTGACCATGCTACTTATACCCACCAATGCCTCTTCAATCACATCTTGGCTTCTCCATGGTTGCCTTCCCATGGTGTCTCTTGCATAACTCCATATATGCTGGTGGAGAAGCGGCAACGACTAATGTGAGTAGAGCGTCTTGGCTCTCCCAAATCAAACCTACCTATAACCATCCGTGGATGGCCAAAGGCACTTTCCTATGGAAAAGGAGAGAAAATACTATCTGTTCTTAGATTCATTCAACTATCAAAGAGAGAGAGACGCATTTGGCATTAAGTATTCATACACACACACACACACACACACACACACACACACACACACACACACACACACACACACACACACACACACACACACACACACACACACACACACACACACACACACACACACACACACACACACACACACACACAGAGAGAGAGAGAGAGAGAGAGAGAGAGAGAGAGAGAGAGAGAGAGAGAGAGAGAGAGAGAGAGAGAGAGATTTGTCTACGCTTGTACTACATGTAGCCATCTACGTTGGGATGGATGGCTAAAGATAGGTCCTCCTCAATGAAATGTTGCCTTTTGAAGGTACATACCAAAAGTAGAGAAGCTTTAGATATTATTTGATAAAATAACTATGACTATTTAAGGTCTATTGGGATTGTTACCAATGTTAAAACTAAGACTTCCCTTCCCGTGTGTGTGTGTATGTGTGTGTTTAAGTTACTTATAATAACTATGTCACAAATGAACATTACATGTTCAAAGATCGTCATACACGAGAATAGTACAAAGGTCGTGTACAAATACCATTCGACGTTTAAACAATATTATACACCAAAGTTTAAGTGAAGACAAGTTACGGTGTCCGCCCAACAAAATAATGTAGATATGGCATCACACTATTCCTGTAGTATTTTGAAACAGCAACAATCCAATGTCCACAAGCATTAAGGAAGGTAGCCCTCACCTACACCCATAGCCACAAGAAAACACTTCGTTAGTAAGTCACTGTACGCAGGTGATGCTGGGCATCCCATTTGTTATCCATGTCACCCAAGTGTAGCAAAAGAAGTGAATTGAGTACTGTTAAGAGATATATAATCTAAAAAAGGCACCCATAAACGTGACAAGATGTATTCTAATCACTACAACATTATGACATAAGTGAGTCAAAGCGAAAGGTAGACATAATTGTTTAAACATATGCATCCCCATCTGCACTTTGCCCTGAAACTAGTACCAACCCAAATTGTAAACCAATTTGCAAACCTTCTTTTTAATTGTCTACAGTATACTCACTCAAGCAGTGAACTCTCCACCCGATTTATAGAGAAAAAGTCACTGCCAAATTATCTACTATTAGCAAAGGAAAGCCTTGGATAACCATTACATTTGATAGGGTAAACAGCCATGCGGAGTCATCTACATTACACCAAAGTAGATCCGCCTCCGCGAATAGTGAAGCTTCATTCAGAAAACAAGCTGAGCCTGGTCACAAAGTCCCATACTCTACTCAGATAGGAACTCAGATCTTTGGAAGATCCCATAGTCATCACATGTACCTATACCGCTTAATTGAAAAGTTAAGCCCACACAGCCAGTTAGTTCATGCAATCTCAAGAGAACAACAAATCAAACACGCGTGAATCACTTTAGGATCGTTGTGCGTAATGAATACTACAAGACACTCATTCCAGACAAATCGGTAATCATCCATCCTCAGTATGGTGATTATCAAAGCCCAACATCACCATATCCAATATCTTTTTTACTCATAGTAAAATAATTACCAGAACCAGTCCTAATAGAAATAGCTTAGTTATCAATCATCCGATTTTCGACAGATAGTTGTTTTATCACAAATTTCACTCAAACCTCTTGTGAATCGGCTGCAAAGTATTAGAGTTAGATGAATTTTCAGCCCAAACCGGCTTAATAGACCAGCCAGATGCCAGTGCCTATTTTCGACAAAGAGAGATTCCATATTGTTGACACCATAACAACAGGATTCCCCAGACGACATGTAAGCTCTAGCTTAGAAAGACAAAGTAGGCATCATTGCCATGAACAATGAGTAGATAAATAGCCAAACATACACAACCAGATTGGGTCCAACAAATTTCAAGAGAACATAGTAGTGCACGCAAGTCAAACAAAGATGAGTGTACCCTTCACACATAGTCTCCTCATGTCTTGTGTGAGCAACAAGTCCATCACACCCCCATCCCACCTAAGCCAGCAGTCAGTCATTACTCTGTTACATACGCCTCACTAGTTGAAACATAACGCATCCCAAAGAAAACATTTACAACATTTTCTTACAACCACCAGTAAGCAACCTTTCATCCCTAGTACACCAACACCATCTCAGTGATCAAACCCACATTCTAGACAAATTACTCGCCATCACCCCCCCCCCCCCCCCCCCCCCGCCATCAGCCCCTCATACGCTCTCATGTGTTGGTGTGTTAATGCAAAGCATGGGCATCTTCAGCGTTAATCGCATAAGAACCCTATGTTTTTGTTCCTGCGTGTATAGCAAATTTAGTTTAAGTATAGGTAATATCAACCCAGAGCAATTAAGTTTGCCCTTTATGTTCTTCAATATAGTTTTTTAGCCCTGGGTGGCTCTCTACTAACCCAACTTAGGTTACGAGTTCAGCAGAAGAAGTAGAGGAAGAAGAGAATTTTAACGTTGTAAGAAACTATCCCAGGCTACCTTAACGATGTTTTTCGAGAGTAACGTCTTCAGGAGGCCAAAATGACCCATGAGACCTAACAGTTCCACTCTAGTAAAGCTGATATAATGTCAGAAAACATCGTTATTATAGAATCTAAAACAGCTAGGCAGCCAGTTGGAATCGTGTCTGAAATGAGTAGGGTTTTGACAATAGCTAATGAGCATGGTTTTGACAACAGCTAATGAGTGCCCAATACATCGTGATGCAGAGGGAAATAGGTAAGAGCTGATACACAGAAGAAGGATCTGGTATTTCATATGCTAATGGAACCTTTTGACCGTCCAGCATAGACCGACTGTTTTGCTCAGTGATCTATATGCAAGCACGAAAGATGTACCATGAGGACAGATTCCAGCACATGGTGATGCAATTCCTTCCCAAAAAAATAAAATAAAATCCCATCAATGGCGCACAGCTACCCATCCGTGTATTATGAACAGCTACCCATCCGTGATATGGCGAGAATATCAAACAAGTAGCATATTGTATATCATAAAAATAAATAGAGATACCCCGAGTTTGAGCCTTCCAAAAATTAGCCTTGTTTTCTAGCCAAAATAAATAAATTAAGTAGTGGCCATTCATCCACGAGAAAGCACCCCTTTTTTTAAAAGAAACCACCAATTTCTATAGATATAGATATCCATCGAGTCATAGATTGTGTGTGTGTGTGTGTCAACAACTCCCTCCCCTTGTTATTGGTGTCAAAAGTTACAACAAAAACTAACACCATAACAAAGATTTAATATTAAGTTTGAGCCATTTATTTATGCTATTGTTAACATCATTTAATTCGAAAAAAAATCGGATAGCATCTCCTTTGTAAATTGGATCAATTCTCAAAAGTCCAGTCTATTGCCATCTCATCCGAGACCACACCTTGAGGATTAAGGCTTTTTTAACATTCATTGAACTAATTCCAAAGTAAACATTTGTGTTAAAAATTATGCATTTTTCCGATAGCATCAAAAAGTACTTTATAATTGTGAATTCACCACTATATACTACCTTTCATCAGAAGTGATTTCCTGCATACAAAGATATAAGTACATGTCTATAAGACATTTTGCTAGGCAGATGTTTAAGTTGGACAACATGTTATGTATATACAGATTGTATTTTCAAAAATTCCAGTCATTACCACTTCTTCCAAGATCTTTACCGGAGGCATATGCATATTTATATAATTTAATTGAGCTCAAAAGATCAATAATATCTTAAGCTAGTAAATAAAAATCCAAAAATAACCCAATCTATGTAAACTAGATCTGAGTGTCGAGCTACAATCCATGGAGGTAGCACAATGGAAGCTGTATGCCAACCATGTATGTGATAAGTTAAGAGCCATACTCAAAGTAATTAGTCAAAATGTAAAAATTTCCACAATATTTCGCTTGTATCTACTTATTATGCTGAAAAAATCCAGTACCTATATATTGTATGAAAATCTCACATGAGTTTGTAGGCAAACACAGTGATCATATCTGCCTATCCTCCACTGAGAGTTAACCTTAAAGAAACTGATGTATGTTCAACTCAAAAAACATATGAATTTCAATTATGATTCAATGATGATTCAATGCTTTCCCACCTCATAGTACAATATCCAATCCAAAACCGCTTCCAAAAGATATACTATGTATAATGTCATTTATATTTATATATACCTATAAATGAGATATGAAAGGATATTTACCATATAAGGTGGATGTTTAATTTGTTCTGTAAAGTCAGCCTATAAAGTCTACAATTATTATTCAAATAAAAGAGAGGTAGCATCACTCTAGCTTCTGGTATTAAAGATCTCTAAAAAGAAAAATTTGGGCAACGTCTCCTTTGTACAACAGGCAAATTTTAAAAAATTCCAGTACTGCCATCTCTGTTGAGACCCTCACATGAGGTTTTAAGGCTCAAGCAATTACTTGAAAGCGAAGAACCTTGTCCACAATTATGTAAATCCATAAAACTATTGTATGTAGGTCATAGCATGTATAAAAACCAAGTAGTGGCATCAATTCCTCATACAAAGGGGAGCAGAAGGTTTCAAATTGAAATGACAAACAAGTTATCAACTTTTTATTTTACCTTAGAACTTAATCTCAAGCAGAAAACCCTGCCAGCCATGTTTTGAATACTGAGTAAGTGCACGGGCACTTACCTGCTATGTTGATGATGATAGCATAAGTGAGTGTAATGTGGATCTCGATCATCATTTGGTTTGTTGGCCACGATCATGCTAAGCCTGATTCGGTCGAAGTATGGCCATTGGTTGTTGTTTACCAGATACGCTTTCATCATAGCCAAATGATTTTCTCATGTTAAACCGATCATTTAATATGTGAAGCTACCAGTGGAGTAAAAGCTAGAATATTGGTAAGGCTGCTAGACCGGTCTCATCAAGGATCCAAAGGAGGGAAAATAGGGATCCAAAAGATGGGGACAGTCCACAAAACAGCAATGTGCTTCAATGGGGCTTAAACAGACTAAGGTTCAGCTCCATTAAGACTTCCATAGGCTACAGTTCCAAAAACTAATTAAAAAGTCCAATGGCTAAAGGTGGGGTAAAATTGGATGAATATGGGAAGACTAAAAAGTCTTCCCACATCCCTAGGAAGGAGGGGGCAAGCCCTAATGATAGGGGATGAGAGAGAAACACACACACACACACACACACACACACACACACACACACACACACACACACACACACACACACACACACACACACACACACACACACACACACACACACACACTCCCAAGATCTCCCCAAAGGGAAGAATGGACACATGGCAGGCTCCTAGCCCTGTTGCCCCCAATCTCCCCTCAAATCCTATTGGATGGCCATAGAGGTGGATCAATGAGGATGAGGCTAGAGTAAAATTAGTCTAATCAATTTAAAAATGCTTGATAAAAGAACCAATAGAAATTAAGCTCCCTATAAGACTATTGGACATTCTACCAAGGGGTCCAATGAGCATCCAGTAGCCCAATGGCTTGCTTGATTCCTATTGGCCAAAAGACTAAAATGTCAAATGAGAGTTTAAATATATTATTTAATTACCTAAATCTCTCACAACATTGGAAAGGGAGACACTTGTTACAAGGCTATCAATTATGATTCCTAATTCCTATTGGCTAAGCTTTGCAGGAACCAATGGGAAGCCAGCAAGTGCTTTTTGGAAGAGGGTCGAGAGAGAGAGAGAGAGAGAGAGAGAGAGAGAGAGAGAGAGAGAGAGAGAGAGAGAGAGAGAGAGAGAGAGAGAGTTTGGCATTTTTACACTAACTCACCTTGCTACACACACACATATACAACTTATGTGTTGAGCAAGAACTCCATGTCCTTCTCTAAGCATTGAGAAGTAGAGACCTACACCAACAACTCTTGGCTATGGAATGCAAATCCAACCAAGAGCCAAGCTTCAATGGCATGCTCATCTCCTCTACCATGCTAATTACTAAGCTAAGCTATGCTATTAGAGTGATTATGTGAGGAGAATACTTCTTTCTCGTAAGATACATCTTCTTTCTCTCAATCGTTCCTCATTCCCTACTAGCTCTCACCATTTTTGAAGGCGTTGTGAGCGGGAAGAAAACGCACGTGATGCCTCTATAATGACCCGACACACACTCTTGGGATGATACACACACACACACACACACACACACACACACACACACACACACACACACACACACACACACACACACACACACACACACACACACACACACACACACACACACACACACACACACAATGGGGCATCACTCGGCTTACACAACCCACCTGGCAGAGACAGGGAACACACCGATGGAGTGAGAGGAGAGAGACTACCCATTTGCCCACTCCACACAGAGAGACAGACACACACACACCCCCCCAAAAAAATCAACTCAAAAGAGGAGAATTTCTGATGTTTAGATACAATTGAGCTTGGGCCAACACCAATGGGGCCAATAGCTCACACAATATGGGTAAAACATGCCAGATACAATCACAAATTGGAGTAGAGGCTTCACTCATAGGAGAAACTTACACAACCAAAATAGTAGAAAAGCAGTGAGGAATTTGGCAAAATGGACAGCGCAATCACGTCCAAAATGGCCCAAAACCCCAATCTACAATGTCAAAGTGCTCAAATCCGACCTCAGATGAGCTTCAAAAACAGCAAAAACTCACTTGTGGCTGTTCCTCCTCTTCTCTCCACATTTTTTCTGGTCTTCTCTCAGGTTTTTCAGTTCCCACACTTAGATTTTTTACTTGGGCACCTTTGGTCTTTTAGTTGACCACAAACGGACCCCGAACATGCCAAAAAGTGGCCTCGTAGTGCATAGTTGTCACCATGCTGCATCCATCCGCACACCTGGCACTTAACTTTTTCCAATAATGCATCTCGCAATCACATGAAGTGGCCCCCAAATACAATTCTCATGATGAACTTTTTGCATAATTATCAGAGAAAAACACCCACGTTTTGTTCGTACTTATCCACGTGCAAATATTGACCCCATTCAACCTCCTGACGCCACTGGATGCCATCTGATGGACCTGCTTACCTCATGTCATCGGCCCGCGGATAGCTTGCTTGAGAAGTTTTACGTGCTACCAACTCCTCATTATTATAGAAAAAACACACTTATACTAGTGATGATGAAAATCGATTCACTATGTACACCCTGCCCTACTCGTACACATGTGGGCTCCACACAACAACCTGGCTTTGGAAAATGGGCAATCCTTTATTTGATGCACCATGCATGTGTATATACATATGTGGAATCCCTTGCTCCAAAAACTCCTAACATAGTTTGCCCATCCCCTAGCCTGCTAGATCATTCATGACCAGCAGCAGCAAAAAGAGATATGAGACTCTCTGCGTCACAAGTCTCCTCATCCCTCACCACCAACATTACTTTCTCCACAGACAGCTCATCTTGCTCCACCATCATTAACCTGGCATGATATAATTTAAGACGCAATCCATTTACCCTTGACTTATGTAGGATTCCATCCAAGTTAGCCAACTGATATGTACCATTCAGAAAACACTCCACTACCTTAAAAGGGCCGTCCCACTTAATTTGAAACTTCTTTTGGAAGGTGTTGTCCAACTTACTGTTGTAGCCCAAAACCAAGTCACGATTCTTGATACCCTTACTTTTGACCTTTTCATTCATCTTTGCCAAAGCCTTATCCTGCATCTGCCCATAATGTTCCAATGCATTCCTCCTATCGAGCTGAACCTCTTGTAATTGTAAGAGCCTCTCCTTGAATGCATCACTAGGCGGCCCAAGCAACTTCTCTAGCATCTTTACTATAGGCATCCATAGGCAATAGTGCTTCTTTTCCATATACCAAGTTAAATGGAGTAAACCCTGTACCTGTCTTCACCGAAGTACGGTAAGCCCATAATGCACTAGGCAATTCCAAATCCCAATTCTTTCCTTGGTGCTCTGTCACTTTCAAAAGAATTTGTACCAACTCACCATTGAATCTTTCATTTAAACCATTACACTGGGGATAATAAGGAGTGGTATGCTGGTGCCTAACCTTCATCTTCGCGCATAAAAAGTCTAGTAGTTTAGCTCTAAATCCTGGCCCCTTATCTTGAAGTATCTCTAGTGGCACCCGAAACTTGCAACATATTTCATCGTACACAAATTTTGCCACATACTTTGTAGTAATTTTTTTTACTGCTATAGCCTCTGCCCATCTAGAGAGATAGTCCACTGCAGTCAAAATATAGCTTTTGCCCTTGCTTGTGATAGGTAACGGGCCTATTGCATCAATCCCCCACTTTTGAAACACATCAAACATCATACTGGTTTTTCGTAGCTTTGGCTTCAACACTCTCTTCCCAAATGCTTGATACCTATTGCAAGACCTACACTAATGGTGAGCATCCTTGTGCAAACTAGGCCATACGTACCCCTCTTGTAAGATCTTATGCAAGGTGATCTTTAGAGCAAAATGGCCGCCACATGCACCTTCATGATTCTCTTCCAACACTCTATAAATCTCCTCCCGCCAAGGTACACGTCTCAACGCAAGATCAGCCCCTTTCATGTATAAGACATCACCAATCAATTTGTACCTGGATGCTCTACGCACAAAACCATACTTCTTAGACTTGTGAATGTCCTTCGGATTGATTCCTGTTAGCAAAAACTCCTCTTCTTGAGCCAAACTTTCCCGGCCATGATAAAGAGGTAAATTGGTCCTCAACACAAATAGCTCCCCAATCATGCTTTGAGCCGCTTCATGTGCCTCTCCATTTAGAGCATGTTCAATGTGTTTGATGCTCCATGCTTCGAACTTTTTTAATAGACCTTTAATTCTGAAACACATTTCCTTCAATGAGGTGTTCTTGCTCTTCCACACACCCAACACTTACTTCACAACTAACAAGGCATCACCTTTTATGATCAACCTTCTAATCCCATGCTTCAAACAAATGTGTATTCCAGCTTCCAAAGTTGCATATTCAGCCTCATTGTTACTATGAGCATCCAATTTGAACCATCTCTTGCATACTAGATTCCCCTCTGGATCATAAAGTGCTATACCCCCTGAAGCTGCATCATGGCTCTTTTTGTATGAGCCATCAAAGAACAACACATGTGCATTGCTGATCTGTGGCATTTCTTCAACTACCCTTGTCACCACCTCTTCCTTAACAAGAAGGGGATTCTCCTTGTAAGTCAGCAAATCAGCTAGGGTAGCTCTTGTACTGTCTTCCACTAAAAAAGAGAACTCAAACTCTTGCAGCTCAATTACCCATTTCTTGACCACATTTGACATGTTAGTGCCACTAATTAACTGTGGCAAAAAGGCGTAACTCGTCAAGAAAACAAAAGGTCGTGGTAGCAAGTAATGAAAAAATCATCGATAAGCAAATATTACACTGGCCATCACTAGCTCTACTTCTGAGAACTTTCTCTCTGCTACCAACTTCACTCGGCTTGCACAATACACTGGCCTCATATAATGGCTGCCCTTCCCCTTTTGCAATAGCATGGCTCCAATGGAATCATCCCCTACTGATGGATTTACATAAAATGCTTTCTCCCAATCAGGAGCCTGCATGGCTAACAACCCCCCCTAATACCTCTTTCACCTCTTGAAACACTTCTTCACAGTTGTCATCCCATTGCAATGGATCATGCTTTGCCACTTGTTGTAATGGATAAAGGAGCTGTGAAGACAACGGAATAAACTGTGCCATGTACTTCACTTTGTGTATAAAGGTTGCCAATTGCTTTGTACTCGTAGGTGATGGAAGAAGAATAATAGACTTAACCTTGTCTGGATCAGCCTCAATGCCATTTTCTGACACCATGTGACACAATAACTTCACCCTTGGCTGTGCTAGATGACATTTCTTTGGATTTAGTTGTCCTCCACATTCATCACATCAAGCAAATACCATCTGCAGCTTCTCATGGTGTTCAACCCTACTGCTGTAGACACATAAGTCGTCCATAAAATCTTTAACACAACTACCAATGAATGGTTCCATACCCAATTTGCTCTCTCGTGATAGAAAGATGGTCCATTTGACAACCCAAATGGAAATACCGTGTAGCAATAGCAGCCCCATGGCGTAATGAAAGTTGTCCTTGTTCGGTCTTTAAGAGCAATCTTCAATTGAAAATAGCTTGAAAAACCATCACACACACTATACCTCTCATAACCTACCAATGAATCCAAGATCTGATCGATGAATGGAAGAGGATATGGGTTCTTCTTAGTGGCTGCATTTAAGGGTTTAAAATCTATACAAATCCTCTGGACACTTCCCATCCTTCTTTGGGCTGACTACTACTGGACTCACCCATTCTGTGGTTTGCAGTGGGACTATGAACCCTGCCTTCAATAACTTGTCCACCTCTTCCCGCAAGGCGTCTATCTACTCTTGACCCATCCTTCTTAGCCTTTGCCGCACTGGCTTAGCACCTTCTTTCAACTCTATATGCATCTCTTTGCCCTTGAACCCTCTGATCTCTTCATATGAAGTAATGAACAAATCAGGAAAACTAGCCAGCATGTGCAAATATATCTCTTCTCCATAGCTGAGAGGTATCCACTGATGATTTGTGTCATCAATTCCTGCTTCTTTGACAATTCAATCTTGGTTTGCATCAGCCCTTCAATCACTTCATAAGGCCCTTCACTTTCATCTTCAACCTCAATTTCAAATGCAACTAAACCAAACTCCTGGATTCCTTTGTCCATCAAAAGAAACGCAACATCAACATCCTCATCACTGCTGGTAGTACTATCATTGTCCTCATCAGTCACTATGGAATAGTCTTCATCACTAGACTCATCTTCATCTTCATAAAGCTCTTCCAATTGTTTCCTTGTGTCCATATCATATAGCTTCTTGGCACTTGTCTTTCCATAGAGGCTAATTGTACCACGTCTCCAATCTTGAACAGCTCCCACTGCATGTAACCATGGTCTGCCCAGTATAATAGGATATGCTCCCAACCTCGCTGGCATCACATGAAAATCAACCACCACATTTGCATCATATGCCTCCACTTCTAAGCTCTTTACAGCACCCAAACATTTTAGTTTTTGATGGCTTACCAATCTGATCCAAAAGCCTGACACCCAATCACTGCATGAGTGTGTTATGACACATATTTGGGCTCCGCCATCAACATAACCTTGTCCTAGATTTCTTCTTTTGTGCCACACATCTACTATTGGGAAAATGTCTGGTAGCTCGTCCATTGCCAACACCTTCACTGAACCTCTCTCTGGTTCTTTCTCCATTGGGTTAACCATCCTTCCACTGTCGCTTTAGCTTAGGCACCATCTCTATAACTGCCCAAAAGTAACATCTACTTTCCTGCTTGTCAAATCCTCCTTCAAGTCATAACTTAATTGCCCATCCCCTGGTGGAAAATCTGAAACATGAAACTTGCGATGAGCCCTCCTTTTATTCTTGGCCTTGACATCCTCGCCTTCATGGCTCTTTCCCTTCTTCTTATTAGGACCTGGGGCACTTCTTCCTTCCTTATCCTCTGTGGTCCTCTTCCCAATAGGCATCGCTAATGTATCCTCTAGCTTTGATGCCATCTCCAAGGTGACCACACTTATCACTTTTGTCTTTCCCTTTTCCTCTTGGGTTAATCCACTGATTCCTTCTTCTCCCTTAATTTCGATGCCATAATCATTTGACCTAGTTAGCACCTGTCTTGGCAATGGATACATGTCTCCCCATCCTTGGTGGCTTATCACATTGCGGGCTGATGTGGCCCAACTCTCCACAATTATAACACGTGGGTGTCTGCCTCCAGAACCTACCATTGCTTTGTCCAACACCATTCGTGGGCCTTTCTTCACCTCCTGGCTGATTTGCAAACCTCCCTCGACCTCAATTATTTCCCACATTACCTAACATGTTTAAGCTGAGATTCTTCATTAAATCTACCACTTGCCTCATGTCTTGCCTTAGTCCATCATCTTGCATTGCTGTAGTGACCACTGCTGGCATAACCTGAGGAATAACAAAAACCACTGGTTCATCATGAACCCCTGGCATGCAACCTTGCAAAGAATCCATAGGCTGAAATTCAGACCTCATGGGCAAAGACTCCACCCCTAGTTGGCTCATTTTCCTCAGCTTTCACTCTTTGTTCCTTGCCACCTCCAATGCATCTTCATATGTTCTAGGATTCTTTAGCTCCACTCTCCAATGTATATTCTCCCAAAGACCAGCCAAGAACCTATCCTTCTTCATCATGTCAGGTGGGGGCACCTGTGGCGCTAAGGCCTTCCACATCTGCTCTGATGCCAATGAAAACTTACATATGTACGCATCTACTGGCTCACCTTCCTTTTGAACCAAACCTTGTACTTCTTGCCATACCTTGTCAGGATCTTTTGTCTTCATAAACTCAACTCCCAATCCATGCCTTAGATTGTCCCAACTCAATCTTACAGGTGGATCAGCCACACGTAACTCCTCTTCAAATGCTTTGGACCAAACTCGTGCATCACTCTTCAAACAAATTTGGAGAAGACGTAACATCTGCACCAGGTCATGAATCTGGTTGCTAATGCAGGCAACCTCCATCTTTTCCAAAAAGTTTTCCACATCTTCATCACTTCTTCCATGAAACTCCCGATAAGAGAAAGCCATGGCCACCCAAGTTATGATGTTTTGAGAACCCCTTTGAACACACGTACAAGAACCCAAAACTTTTAACTGACTCAATCCCTAAAAACTTCAATGGAGCTTGTTTTCCGGTAATGACAAATACATGCACATCAAATGAGTTTTCATAGTTAATCATCGGAATTACAACAGGCAAAGGGCATTCCAGTATCTCTCTTAATCTTCTTGGCCCGAACATAAAGACTATGCGCTGTTGGAAAAAAATCTTCCTGGACACATGAACATTTATCTAGATTCTTTGTGTTAAATGAAAAGGAGTGAATTGAGGTCCGTTTTGATCATCCATTAAAGCCAACCAGCTCCCAAGAAGGCACATCTAACTTATCCTTAGATTTTACCAGAATTTTCAGCAGCATAACTGCATAAATGGCTCAAAAGACCAAAAAACCAGCCATCACAACTTGGAAAATTTTGCTAGAGTTTCCCTAGAAGTAGAGCAGTAAGAACCCAAAATATAGACTGTATATGTATGCATAACCTGCCACCAATAGAACCCGAGCATCAAGTAGGAATCACTAGTACATAGCCTATGGCGAGGTCACAAAAAGGGTGCTCCAGCCACCTGTATCACCGAAAGGATCTCACATTTGAGAATCCCCCAGCTCAATAAAACCTCACGCTATCGACCCTCTCATGGAAGCTTATGCAAATCTCGTATAGTCAAGTCTCAGAAATGACTATCTTCTAGATCAAGTCTCAGAAATGGCTGGGACTACCAAATAAAACCAAGTATGACTCCACAAATGTCAAGACAAGGGTCCTGTACCCTAAGAACTAGGATGGTCATGGACTACGGCCAAGGGTCGGGCTAGACAGTGTGGACAGGGGATCCGTCTAGGGCGAGGGGCTAGGAGCCCGCCTATATAAATGGAGGTTGGGAGGAGGATCTCTAGTCTAGTTTCCCTAGTTATTACACTGGTATCAGAGCTTAGGAGTCTCTCTTCCACTCTCTTTCTAGGCGTGGTCACTTTTAGCTCCTAAAAATAGGAACTTCAGGTGAGAACCGTGGCCTTTGTAAGGCTTTTTCCATTTTTAGCAAAAGACTGTCTAAATCGGGTAAGCTTTCCTGTTTTGGATGGAAAGCTATGGTGTAAGAAATTCCATGCTCTTGGGCTTGACGGAGACGCCCTGGGAAGAAGGGGAGGAAACCAAGACCTCGCGGCCTCTACTGGCTTGAGCAAGCCGCCATAAGCCTCTCTCTCTCTCTTCGCGCTGTCGACTGCACTGCCTGTGTCTTTTTTCTTCAAAAAAACCGTCATATTCACATGGCAAGGCCATTTGGCCATTGTTTTTGAGCCTTGGCCATTGTTAGTGGCCCTTCCCACAAGCAAGGCAACAAGTCAAGGTAGCACAAGCAAGGCAGAGCAAGCTACAAGCCGTCTCGGCTTTTCCCTCGAGCTTCGCGGCTTAAGGTTCAACTCAGTTATTGCAGGGAATTCCAGAAACCTGCGTATTTTTACAGTTACGACACTTCCGGTTGGCGTTCATACAACATACTCGTTCGCCGATTAAGTAAGCTTTCAATAATCAACCTTCTTCGCAACGGTGCCTCTTCAACCATCTACCCTACATAATTTCAGTCGTCTGGTGAGCCACAGGCAATTGTGCAAAGTTCGTCTTTTATGCCGTTTGTGCAAATTCTTCTTTTTTCGACGGTCAAGTGCTACGACGTACAAAGGGGAGTTAGCTATACTTGGCAAGTACTACCAAAATCAGGTATTTTTTTTTGAGTACTTCTTTCACTGCACTATGTAGCCATGGATTCGGATATCAACATGACATTTGATTTTGAGCAAAGTACTCCCGATCCTGCCAATGACGGCTCGCGGCCGGATCCTCTCAAGGAGAGTACCCGCGACGCTACGGCAGGAGAAGATACTTATGAATTGCTCCATATTCAAGAATTTCGTGCACTTAAGACTCGCATGACAGTCATGGATGAAAATTTTAAGGTTTTAAATGAAAATGTTACTAAAATTTCCACATTAGTCATTCAAATAATGCAACAACAGACTAAGAGTCCTGTTGACACCCACATGCATGAGCACGTTGGAACACAAGGGCAAGGCCCAATTAATGAAACACTGCATACTCTCATTTCCAAAGAGGTAGATGATTTGTTGAAGAATTTTAAACCACTAGTTTTCAAGGGCGAAGACCGTGACCGCAATAAGGATGCAGTGAACATCTTTCTCATTAAATGGGATGGAATTCACGCCTTACGACGTACTCCGGATGCAGTTAGAGCTCTGCAAACGAGCTTAAATCTAGAAGGCAAGGCCTACAGATGGTGGATGTCTCTCAAGGAGATGAACATCATACCACAGAGTTGGGCAGCCTTTGAATCAATGTTTACCAAGGAATTTTTTCCTACAAACGAGGCCGATCAGAATTAAACCGCTTGGGACACGTGGATACTCAATGTCGAGCTGTTCCATTGGAAGTACAAGGGTACTCTACTTGTTTGGATTTTCAAGTTATGAACATGGAAAGGGCTGATGTGGTCATTGGTAGGGAGTGGTTGCATAGCCTAGGACCATCATTGATGTGTAGCTATGAGCACAACAGCTTGATGTTTGATTCCCATGGCACACATGTGTTGTTGTTAGGAGAAAAGGATATACCTTCATCACCACTGATTTGTACTGCCGAGCTTATGCAGCTCGTTTTTGATAATGAAATAGAACAGGTTTTCTTGTGTTACTCACTGTCTCATTTTCTTTCTAACATTGAGTCTGTTGAACATTCCTCAACGTTGCATGCTTCTCTCTCCCCTATTCCACCAATGGCTAATTCTACACAAGCAAACATTGCTAACCAATTACAAAAATTATTAAAGGAATTTCAAGATGTCTTTCCTAATGATTTTCCATCAGGTTTAGCGCCGCACGCTCAGTACAACATGGTATTGACGTGACTGCAGGCTGTAAACCTGTTAGTAAACCACCTTACCGTATGAGTTACTCAGAAGCTGCTGAGGTGGAACGTCAGCTTGTTGACTACCTTAGTAGAGGGTTTATACAACTCAGTTCTTCACCATGGGCTTCGCCTATCCTTTTGGTGAAGAAAAAGGACGGCAGTATCATTAGGAGAAAGCTGGACTCACTTTTGGGCCTTTCAGTTCTAGAGAGAGAGTGGCGCTCGACCAATGAGGAAGAGGCTAACATTACGTTGAAAATCGACATTTTGGAGTCAAGCTCTTTTTAAAAAAAGGGAGGAAATTTTATTTTGGTTCATCAAATTGCACAATTTCACGCTTTCAAGGCATAAATGCCGTAAGTCGTACTAACTATGTACCGAGGAATTTCAGAACTTTCATTGAAGACTCTATCTAGTACTTTGTTCCCGCCCAAATATGACTTTGAGTAGCTCTACTTCCCTCTCAAAACTTCTTCCCTTTTTTATATTTGCGCTAACCTTTCTGTGTATTCATTCTACTGCACACCATGTCTACTTCTCGAAGGCCTAGCAATACCATTGACTCTGTTAGCATTTTAACAGTTATACTACACACGATCAAGCATGGATTCCATCTCGTATAACTATCGAAAGTTGGGTTCTACTGCAAACTAGGAGGAGGAAGAGGAGGCAACGCAATGATTTTGTGGAGGCTTTCAAGGGTCAAGTTAAAGAGTTTAAAGTGTGTGCACAAAGCAAGCGGGTGAAAGAGGTCCTCATACAACATGCTTTCCAACATGCAGACTTAAGGTTGCAAACATCTCCTCCAAGTTTTCCAAGGCATCGACCCAACTGTAAGTTATTTCAGCATCTCGCTTAGTGCATGATTATATTCGAATATTAAGTGGTGGATATCATCTTTGGTATGTTTCAGACATTTATCCATCGAATAAGACAGATTGGCAACCAGTTGAGAGTATAGTTGGGATTTTTGATGCTTTCCATGCATTTATTGGTGAGCAAATGTACCGAGGAAGACAACACAAGGAACTTGCAGATAATGGAATTTTCTTTTATGATATGTCATATGTGGAACCGAGAACTTCCATTGGTTGGGGTCGTGTAGCTCCTTTGTCGCTTCCATCCTTTGACATCAAGGATTGGTCCCTGCCTACTTCGCAAACTAGTGAAAGCTTCAGGAATAAGTTGTTTCAGGATATACAAAAGTCCCTCAAGTATTCAATTGCCACAAAAATAGTTCGGCTTGCACTATTTATGTCTCTTGAAGTGTTTTCAGATTTTTCCTTCGATGAGCAAATAAGAACTACCGCAACAATGTTCATTTGCAAGTCTGAGAGCTGTTTGGAATTTTTAGATGATAAATGGGATAGGAAACAATCACAGGACAAAATCTGTATTTTGCAAAAGAAGTCCATAATTTGCAAGTTCATTATAAGCTCTCAAAATTTCTTAGTATCGTTTTACTATATTAGATATCATCTTCTTAGTGGGCAACTTATTCCACTCGACCAAGATACAGAGAACAACCTCGAGAACAAACCTTTATCAATGGAGCTCTACTTTCGAGACAGCCTACTTACTGTGATGGAGACAATGTCAAGCACAACTCTGGCACAGCTTAGGATAGATCTTACATGTAAAGAAATTCCACTTTTGCCGGAATTGTATGCATTCAGTCTCAACAATAGAAAGGTGCTTACTAAATCGATAAATTTTGATTGTCTTTAATACACTATGACTGAATCTAACTTTTTCTTCTTTTCAGATTCCAAGGCGCAAGGAGAAAACAACATTGTGCAAGGAGTCCATAACAAATACACTTCACTTAATTGCTTCCACTGGAAGCTAGGTCACATACCTTGTGCACGCAAAGAGCTTTGATGCCATGCAAACCATGATGTACTCTTCAAAATGACTAATGCAGAGATATTTTTTGGCGGTCAAACAATGTTTCAAAAATGTACATTTTCAATGTTTCAAAACTTTACATATTGTGTTGTTTCTGTCAAGAGTAATCTGCTCCCTTTCCCAGCTACTTTCCTCTCCCCCCGGTTTGTGCCACTCGTCCCTTGTCCTCTGCTCCGGTTGCTCCCCTGCCCTTTGCTCCGGTTGCTGCTACCTCTGCCTCTGGGGATGCTGCTCTCAGGCATCCTTTCGCGTTGCTCGAAATCATGGGCCTCTTCCATGGCTTCCCATGCTTCTTGCACCTGTGAAGCTTCCCGCTGTTCTTGCTCTTGCCGTCGACGTGCAGCCCATTCCTCTACTTCTGCTACGTCCGCATAATATTGGTGTATTGCTTCTTGCATATTTTGAACTTCTTCTTGAGTCTGATTGTGCCGTTGCGTCATTTCGTTAATGCGAGCCTCTTCGAACTCGTCAGCTCTCGCCGCTTCCTCTCTTGTGCGTCTGTTTATCGAGATTATAATATGCTGGATGGCCATTACAAAAAAATGTAGCACATCGTTGTTGGTGTAGTTATGTAATCGAAGTTCCTGTAGAAGCGTGATACAGACATCTGTTGCTTCATACATACGTTGCAGCAAACAATAAAACAATAGATTACTTACGTTTGGTATATCCATAATTTTACTGATGAGCAACACGGCATTCAAACAGGTTCACCAGCCACAACTATAGTCATCAATCTGCGTGGGCATGGTTACCCGTTCGTGCTTGACTACATTTCCTAGATCATGTTCGAACAAAAGATGCTCTACACAACATTTACAAGTTTTTTCACGGCACTACATACATAACCACTTGAGTCAGAAACACATTCCAAAGAGACACTAATGGGTCAATACCGAGCGAGTCAGCGGAGAATTCCAATTCCATAAGCAACTGACGTGCTTGGTATTGACCCATGTCTTTAAGGTAGTGAACCATTATAAAGAAAAACTTGGAAACTGCCACAGAGACATGGGTCAATACCGAGCGAGTAGTACCAAAATTCAATTTCATTAGCCACTGTCTCGCTTGGTATTGGCCCATGTCTCGGTAGAGACCCATTTAATGAGCATAAGAATTAACTAGCATGAGAATTACCACAAAGCAACATTGAGGACCTCATTTGTTGCGAGCGAGTCGGTGAAATTGCGCATGCACATGAAGTCTACATTATCGAGGTTGGTAATGCAGGCCTCCTCTGACCTTGCAAGCAGCTGTATGTGCGCATGCAGAGGCGCTGAGCTCAAAAAAATTCTCAACTCCTCTTTATTCTCCTCGTTGATTTGCTCTAAAATAATTGACTCATCCGATACGTTGGATGGCCCTTCTGATGCAGAGCCTTGCCCTTCCCTTTCTTGAGTTGGCTCCCTGGCTGCCTGAGGCTCCTCCCTAACAGCCTCACGCTCCAGATCATTTTCCTTCAATATTGGTTGCTCCATAGATGCCTCAGGCTCCACCTTGACCTGCTCTTGTCCCTCATCATCCACGATGGGCTGCGAATCCTCCATAACTTGCTCATTTTGGTGTCTAGCTGGCTCCTCCTGTGATCGGGTCCTTCTGCTGTTTGTTTCAGCCCTAGACGGCTCTATCTGTCGTGCACAAGGATGGAGAGGGGGGATGTTGAGAATATCCATGGTTCTACTATCCCGGATAGGCACTGGCTGAAGCAGCCCATTGTAGCGGAAATGAAGCCTACGAAGAGTATCAAAATCCCGCGGCATGATAGTGACCCGGTGTGCATGGGAAGCCAGGATATCCATCGCTGAAGAATTCCACGAGGTAGTCTTCAGCAATTTCTTGAAGGCAGAGGAGTGCACTGTTGGCCCATCGCATGCCGACTCTCCACTGCTTGCAAATCTCCCGCACTACTCGCTGGAAAGGAAGACGTGGAATAGCAGGTTGAACGTGTCGTTCTATCCTACGCAGCTCTTGCAGTACACGTCTGTGCGCCTCATATCGGCGTCTTATTTCTTGAGCATTCAAAGATTCACCTGTTGCCCTCCTAGCGCAGGCCTTTACACGAGGCATCTCTACAAATACAATAACACCAAAAAGACAATTCATTTGTCAGCACAAGGGACTTCAAATTTAAGGAAAGGTCAGTACCAAGCGAAAAGATGGATAGGAAAGAGTTGCCTTGCCTTATTCGCTCGGTAGTGACCTCAGAAAATAGTAAAGGTAGACATGACTTATATTTTCTGAGGTCACTACCAAGCGAATAGGTGCATAGGAAAGAGTTTGCCTTGCCTTATTCGCTCGGTAGTGACTTCAAAAATAGTAATAGTAGATATTACTACCAAGCGAACAGGTTTGCAACCCCTGCAAAAAAATACCTTATTCGCTGGGTGGTGAACTCATAAAAGTGTACAAGCAAGCGAATAGGTTTGCATCCACTGATACAAAATAGCAATGTGAAGGAGATCTTAAATCGATGCGGTTCTAACTGTCATGTCGTTCCCTCCGATCACCTCCCCTAATATAGGGGGGATGATACCATTGATTCTCTTTCCCACGTCCACCTCTCATGAAACCTCATGGCAGTACCATCCCTCATAGACCACTCACTCATAAGCCAGAGCCCAGGCTCTGCTTTTTAGGCATGTCTGAAAGTCTATTTAAGAAGTAGTTGTTTCAGAACCTCCCTCAGGGTTTCGCAGAACAACTAAAAGAAGCTTAGGATAGTGGCGATGCCTTTCCAAGGTGTCCAAAAACGGGATTTCAACAGACATGGAGAAGATCAGCGTCATTGTTGATCTACCACGACCAGTGAGGGTGAAGGAGGTACAGGCGTTTATGGGTCATTGTGGATATTATCGAAGATTTATCTACTCATACACTATAATTGCAAAACCACTTTACGCGTTGATAACTAAATTTGAGTGGACAGAAGAATGTGAAGAAGATTTTCAAACATTGAAGTAGAGATTAATTTCCGCTCCAATATTGAAAGCTCCGGATTGGGAAAAGATCTTGCACATTCATGTGGATGCATCAGCGTATGCAATAGGATGCATACTTGCACAACCTGGAGAGAACAACATGGATTTTCCAATAAGTTACTCCAGTAGACAATTGAACAATGCAGAGAGGAATTACACGACAACTGAGAGGGAGGGATTAGGTATGGTCTATGCGGTGAAAAAGTTTAGACACTACTTACTTTCCAATAAATTTGTATTCTTCGTTGATCACCAAGCACTGTTGTAATTAGTGAATAAACCTTGCAGTACGGGAAGGATTGTTCGATGGTTCATCATACTGATTGAGTTTGATTTCATAGTAGTGGTCAAGAAAGGCACTACACACCAAAGAGCTGACCATTTATCTAGAATGATGCATGGAGAAAACCCTGTAGGAGTTGACGATGATATGCCAGATGCATATCTTTTCAACATAGAAATGGTTCCAAGATGGAGCGAGGACTTAATTCCTTTGCTAACTATCGGGTCTTTGAATATGACAAGCCAACCATCTACCATTGCAGCATCCAGATCATTGGTAATGTTAGCGGGCAGGTTATATAAACAAGGAACGGATCAAATCCTTAGGCTTTGTGTAGAATCCGACGAACGGGAATTGTACCTAAACCAGGCTCATATACAAACAACGGAGATTCACAATGGGCATGCACAGATGTACCAGAGATTGATGAGAATGGGTGTGTATTGACCAAAAATGCAACATAGTGTTCTCATGCATGTCAAATCTTGTGTTAAATGCACACTTCAAAAGCCAATAGAACACGCAACTCTATTCAGAATGTCCGTAGCACCCTGATGGAGTAACTACATCGTTGAATACCTCACCACCAGGATACTTCCTGAGGGGATGAGCAGATCGCGAATCAAAACAATCATCAAAGAGGCAGAAAACTATGTACTGATTGAGGACGCTCTTTACAAGAGGGGAAAGGACCATCAATTGAGAATGTGCGCGACTGAAGAGGAATACATTCCTATCTTAGAGCAAGCACACAGCGGACAAGCGGGTGGACATTTCTCAGCTGATAAAACGGCCAAAGCAATTCTTATTGCCGGCATAAGAATTGCCAGAAAACAAAAATTCCGAAGAGCGCGAGACGATATGCCCTTAAGGCCGATGATGGGGGCAAGAGCGTTTGCGAAATGGGGAATAGATTTTGTAGGACCGATAGCGCCTCCGGGGTATAAAACGCACACTCAATACATTATAGTGGCAACATATTATCTAACAAAATGGGTGGAAGCTAAAGCAACAGCCAGAAATGATGCAAAAACGACAGCACAGTTTTTATACGAGAACATTTTCACGAGATATGGCTTACCAATTGAGCTCGTGAGTGATAGAGGCACTCACTTCATCAATGAAGTGATCGAATTCCTACTGGATGAATTCATGGTGATTCATAGGAAATCCGCCCCCTATCACCCACAAGCGAACGGCCAAGCAGAAAGTACGAATAAAATTTTAGTGACAATTCTCACCAAAATTGTCGGCGAATCAAGAGCTGATTGGGATCAAAAGCTGCATTCAGCTTTATGGGCGTATCGAGTAGCTTACAAAACATCCATCGGAACGACTCCATTCAACATGGTTTATGGAATGCAAGCGATTTTGCCACTTGAATTCCTTATTCCCACACTTTGAGTCGCTAAACAATTAGAATGGACGGGCCATGAATTATCCAATCAAGTAGGTGTCCTAGAAAAACTGGATGAAACTAGATTGAGAGTCGTTGCGTCAATCTACGTGCAAAAACGAAACATGAAATCATTCTTTGATCAACATGTAATCAGCAAGGAATTTGCTACTGGGGATTACGTTTTAATGTATACCCTAAAACAACATTCCCGAAAACTCAAAAAGCGAGGGAATGGACCCTACGTGATTCACGATATATCATCTAGCGGTGCCATCAAACTTGCGACATTAGAGGGAGAGGAAATGCCTAACTAGATTAGTGGTTGCAGACTAAAGAAATACAACTTGCCACTAACCACAGAGATGCTTGCCAAAATACACGTTGCAAAGGAACGCAAGTAACAAAAGCTCAAGCGCAGGAGGAGGCCAAAGTCAGGATTTTAAAAAGAAAACAAGCATTGCAACAACAAGGACCTCCTACACCAGCGGACACGGCTCGAATTCCTATATCTATCATTCAAACTGATGAGCAATGGCGAACAGGAATTGATGTTCGCATCAATGTCAAACTCCCGCATGGCAGGTATCAGCGAGCATTAATTGACACAGGTGCAAGAGTGAATGAGGTCAACTTCTCCACTTACAGGATGCTAACAAATGAACCCCTCGTGCAATCCACAATTGATCTACGAGCGGCAAACGGTGCAACAATGCCAACGGTGGGGATAGTAAACTTGCCAATCAATCTTGATGAAAATAGTTGCCCTCATCAATTTTTTGTAATGAAAGACGGAGAAATCAGAGAATCAATATGTTTAGGAGTTCCATGGATGAGAACGTACAATGCAGTCACTGAATGGTCAGAACATGCGTTAAGGTACACACACGACTCTAACTCCATTTGCCAAAACAGATCACTCGTGGCCAAGTATCCCCATCGACAACAAGCAATCGGCTATTCAACCAAAAACAACCCCCAAGGTTATTCAGCAGGTCTGGATCAGGAAATCATTGCTGACCAACAAACCGAGCAAGATATGGCTACCTAGGAGCAAACTCCAGACGGAACCAACATCATCTATAAAACCTTCCAAAGCTACTTCCAAGTGGAAATGGCAACCAAAAAAGGATAACGCTCAAATGCCAGAGCTCGAAAGGAACAACAAAACTCAAAACAAGAAGCCTGAATCTTCCAAATGGCACTGGAAACCGGTGAAAACCAAAGCAGAATCGGTGCAGATGCAACAAAATACCTATAAATGGGTTCCAAAACTAGTTGCAGGCACAAAAACCTCAATAAAGGAAAGAGCAATTCAACTACAGGCTCTCATGTTCCATAAACAGCTACCTTCGCCATCAAAAGCCGCTGAACACTACATTCAGTTCCCACATCATGCACAACATATTGTTACCCAACGCATTGTCTCAAACATCAGAATAGGGCCACATGACACGGCCATGCATAGACACAGAGTTCAAAACCCATGCACATGCACCACCCTTCGTTCAGGGCGACTCGGACAAGGAAGGGGGGAGTAACAGTCAAGGCCATTAACACTAGGTTGGTAACCTAACAGGACATAAAAGTGTCCTTTCAAGGTTTTGAAAAAAACCTCCAAAACCATAGTAAATCCACTCATTTTGTAAAATCATTTCATGAGGTTATAATTCAAGGCCTACTACACATGGAAAAAATAAGAAACTTGTAAAATTTCTCATCTTTTGGTCACCCCAAGGCTCAAAAGTAGATGGACTAGTACATTTTCATCAAAACAGTCATTTCTTACGTTTTGTTGCATAAAAATAAGATTAGAGATTTTTGTAGGACTTGAGATAAATTCCCCGGTTAACTTCAGTGGTTGGTGATCAGAACATATGATTGATTCTCACTCACTATTTTTTGTTTTGTCAAAAGAAATAGGTACAAAAAAGTTGAATTTTTTCCATTCTGCAAACCTATTATCAAAGTTTCTGTAGCCACGCTCAATACAAATAATATATGCATGTTTTCTTAGTTCCTTGTTGTCCTTTAGGTTCATAAGGAGCCATGGAGCATGTCAAAAGAATTATATATCTCTTACCAAGGGGAATCTTGGGGACAAAGATGAAGTGCTAAATACAGCAAACATGAAAAAACTGGGTTCAACATTATGAATTGTAGAATCCCATAGAAATTATTCAATATCTAGCCAAATTTGATGCTTATGACTACATATGGTTACTACCTACAAATTCATATAGTTCTCACAAGAAACTAGTAATATTGAAAAAGCTATACTTGATATACTAGAATGTTTCGTTTTCTTTTATAATTGAAAAAATCAACTATCGTTGTGTACTATGAAAAATAGGGTATTAGGTGCCCCAAAACTCAAGGAATATTAGTTTTATGTTACAATATGCGACATACAAAATCAAAACTTCATTTGGATATCATGAAAGCCACCAAAAAAATCATAGAAGAGCTAAAATTGGCTAAAAAACAGGATTTGACAATTTTTGTAATTTGGTCATAACTTACAACTTTAACATTTATTTCTCCCTAGAAGCATCAGGACATGTTGAGGACTAATAAAGATAGTTTTTTAGCATTATAGACCTCACAAACATAAATTCTAGAGTGGTATAGTTGAAAAAAGCCAAAACAGGACTCGTTTTTTCACACAGTTTAGGTTGTGAAATGTTGTGCAAGTACAAGGTTAAAGATGGAATTGATATTTCAAAAAAATTTCAAGTTTTTTTCAGCTCATGAGACAACTTTATAAATAGATTGCACCTCAAAATCCATTTTGAAACTCTTGACATAATTCAAGGAAAATGGTCACTTAACAGGACATAAAAGTGTCCCAGGACATAAAAGTGTCCCATTACCAACCTAGTGTTAAGACGATTAAGAAGTCCAAGGTGTATATATTTACATAATGTGTGTGTTTTTTCATCATTTAGAGTTCAGTCTGAACAAATTTGATCAAAACCTGGCTTGTATCATCCGACTAGCATAATAATGAGCTGTAATGACAAATTCGGAGCATTGGGATGCTTCAAGAGAAAATATATGCTTAGGGGTGAGTATAATAATTTTGGCTAAATTTTCGCCAGTTAATAAGTATTTTCATTTAATTGTGTTTGATTTTTGTTAATAAAACTTCAAAAATTCAAAAATTCAGAAAAATATCGCTCACAAGTGTCGGAATCAAGTTCTGGAAGCAAACGCCGAAGTATCACGATAAAATTATCAAGCATGGAAGATATGAAGCTAATCTGAAGATGTCAAATTTCGTCCTCAATGATCATGACTACATTTCGCCAAAATCGCATCAAACGGTCGTGCAACGCCGGAATGATGAACAGATCGACCCACACGTGGTATACAGATTAAATCGGGAGCAATGGTGAGAAAAATCAACCCTGTGTTATGAAAATCTCGGGAAGATATAGGTCAGGTAGGCCAAAGTCTAGCTCATTGTTCATTTTCACCTTTTGAGAGAGAAGGAGAGAGCTTTTTTGACCTAGAGCGAGCTGCCACGTTTCTGCCCTATACGGACGGTTGGAGCCACCATTTGATACCAGATTTCACAGGTATGTTCCCTATTAAGTAAAGATCAAGTCTATTATGCATGCAAGTGCGAATCTTTGCACAAACGGGCGAAAGGATCGAATCAAATTCGGATTGGGTCAAAAAGGTTGAGGGCCCTTAGAGGCATCCATGCAATACTTCTTTCAGCCACAGAACACATGAGTGTGCTCCCCACAAGGCCAGGAACAAAACTATGAGGTCAAAACCATATTTGGTGGTGGTACACCGATCGCGATCGGTGTACCTACCTAACAAAAACTGGGACAGAAATTGCCCAACACATCCCCTCAACCTCGCCTGCATACTGCTGGTGTCAAAACCAAATTTGGCCTTTGGAGTGCGATCACGATCGGTGCCCTCAGAGGAAGGTTTTGCAACTTTTGAGTTGGCCCATGCTTGGAACTCAGCTAAAAGCACACTCTCTTGAATTTTCAAGGAAAATGCTCAAATTTTGCTCATAGATTGGGCCCAATTTGTCAAACACAACCAAAAAGGGAAAATTTGACCTAATACTACCCAAATCTGGTTAGAAATGATGATGGATGGTCTGGAAGGAACACTTGTCCGACTAAAAGTCAGGACAATTGCAGGAAACCTCAGATGGATCTCAGAAACCTCCTACAAGTACAGAAATGGTAATTTCAGTTTCGAATGATCACACGAAGCTAGATAGGGAGCCGAGGCAATGCCAAAACCAAAAAATCACTTAAGGATACTCAAACATCACATGGATATCCAAGAAATGCATGGAAAATGCACAGATCTAGAAAACCTCCTAAGACAGGGTCTAAAGTGCCTGATAAGGTCAAAATCAGACATTGGAGTAGGTTGTTAGTAGCAAAACATCATAGGAGCGGTGGCAGCTCCAGAACTAACTCCAACTAACTCCAGGATCCAACCAAAGTTCATCAGGGAAACCAAATATGGTTAGACTTAGTAAAATATGGTCAAATAGTGAAAAATTGCTCTAAATTGTTCATTTTTTGTCCAAACTTGGAAATAAATCATCAATGGGCTAGGCAAGCATAGGAGTTCATGACCATCCAGTTTTCCCCAAATTTGGCCTCTGTACTACGATCGCGATTGGTGTACCTCAAACCCAGAATTTGACCAAAACCTATCAGACCCCTTGTACACATCTTGTTCAAGTCCCCATCCAAATTTCAAGCCAATTGGACATCAAAAACTCATAAAAAATCAGAGTCTAGTCCAAAACTCCCTTGTAACATAGAAATGGGACCTGTAAACTCAAAAGTGGTCCAAAAGACACACAGAGTGGACCAAAATGACCCTCCAACTATCAGGAACCCAATCATATGATCAAACCCAAATTTGGCCTCTGTACTACGATCGCGATCGGTGTACCTCAGACTCAGAACAGGCTCAAATTTTTATCAGTCATAGCTCTAGCCTTCCTAGTCCCACTGGTGAAATATGGACAAGAATGGATGAAATTTGTTCAAATTATGATCAGTTTTAACTTTTGAACTGTTTTTTACTAAAAGTCTAAATGCAATTGATTTGCGAAAGAAAAATCCTGACAGCTTGTGATTCTCCTGACACAGAATGCCTCGCCCAAAGAAAGACAGGTAGTGGACAACAGCACCATATGAAGTGGAAGAGCTTGCCACAAATGAGAAGGCTCACCTCTCGGATGAAATACTGGCTCAAATCCCTGCCCACATCTTCATCTCAAAGTTTAAGGATGCTGATGGCGACTTGGTGAAGACGACTATCATGCCACAGGAGATATGGACTCTCTACCAAAGGCCGGAAGTAATAGAGGCTGTGCGGGCAATACACTTGGAACAATTCTTCAGATTACAGCCATGGGGAACAGATTACATGAGGGCCCATGAACTCATGAGCTCAATACAATATGATGGGCAGGCAATGCTCACAGACAAAGATGGGTCAAAAGTTAAAGTAAAGATCACGAAGGAGATCATCAATGAGGCCTTGCATTTCCTCCCAGGGCAACACGATTTGTTGGCAAAGACAAAGTCACTAGACAATGAGAAGGCATTCGTCAAAGCGAAGGGGAACAAATACAAATACACCGACATGATCTACGGTGAGCTGGAATTGCCAATGAGATTGATATCTCAACATTTCAGAGTTCAAAAGCCTCCTCGCTACACAGAGCCAATCCTTCACATTGCCGTGGTCATGGCTCTAGCGACAACAGAAAATAGATCCATTCGCTGCGACTACAGATCTTATATTCTGGATAATCTGATTGAAGCAAATTTGAAAAGCTCGGCAAAAAACAAAACCTACGTGAGTGCAGGGCCGATGCTAACCAGAATAGCATACCAGGCTTTGGGAATGATCAAGGATTTGCCAGCTGCCAGCTCACAAACGGCCTTGATCCAGAAAGCGAAGCTGGTAGCACACTCTGTAAGGACAACACCTGGCGCTACATCATTGTGCTCAGTGCAGGCCACCAATAAAAGTTCTAGTGATGAAGACAAAACAGAGACAGACGACGAAGGAAAATCTCAAGAGTCGAGAGATAAAGTGCCTTCAAAATTTGAGGAAAGTGAGGAAGAAGATTCAACAAAGACGCTTGAGAGAAAACACGGAGAGAGGAGTGCAATACCGCAATCGGATTTGCAAAAGGCGTATGTTGAAGCCTAGAAGAGAGTCGAAGAAAGACGCACCAAATTGAGGGCTGACAGACATGCTCAAGCAGCGGAGACGCAACAGGCACAAAAACTCAGATTAGAAAGGGAAAGACAACAAAGGATAGAAAATGCAACTCACCTACGGGCTGAGAAGCAAATACTGGAAGCATAACAAAAGGCTGCTGAAGTGGACTTATCCTCACAGTCCACGAAACAAACGAAGGAACAAGACGCGGCTGAAGAGAAGAATCAGACTGAACAGCTTAAGCAGATCCAGAGAGATAGGAATCTGGATGCGAGACGCGCGGCGGATCTCACCCGCCAAACAATAATCGGGATCCTAAAGAAAAGGAAAGCGGAAGCATCTGCTTCGCAACAAGGCGAGGAATCTTCCAAAAGGAGACATGTGCGGGAAAAATCAAGTCTGCCTCCTCCATCACCCAAATCACCTCCTCCCTCGCCTAGAAACTCACCTCCGCCATCACCCAAATCTCCACCTCCTCTCCCTTCTCCATCGGACAAAAAACAGCCAACTCCTCCCCCTTCAACCTTGCAAAAGGAGGCTGTACCATCTACAGAATCCATTAAATACCAAGAAGCATGTCAAGCAGTGGTGGGATTTGATTACAAGCAAACATTGCGAGAGTTAGAGCGGCAGTTCCAGTGTCAATACGTAGTGCTGACTGAAAAGGAAAGGCAGGTACAGGAAGCCCGACAAAAGCAAGAATCAGGGCAAGAGGAGTTCGACAACCTAAGAACGCGACTAGAACGCACAACGGAGGAAAGAGACCTTGAGGGGCAACAGGCTCAGTCTCTGATTAAAGATTTGGTGGATGTCAGGACAGACCTGATTGCCAAAGAGAAAGAGTACCAAGAACTGACGACCAAAGTCCAGAAAGCGACGGAGCAGCTCGCCTACGAAAGTGCAAGATTTCAAAGGCTTAACAACTCCTACAGCACTGTCAAGGGCACTCTGACGGCTTTGATGGCTAATCAGGAACCTGCTGGAGCATTGGTCTCCACATCTGACAATGACACAGCAGCACTGAAAGCAGAGCTCGAGCAGGAAAGGCTCCAAAGACAGCTGCTTGTATCGGGAATGGTGGCCCAGACAGCGGCCAACGAGTTAAGATTGAAAGAAGTGGAGCAACAACTCGCTCAAGCAAGCGCTGAACTCCAGATTCAGAGACAGATCGCTGACACATTGCTAAAGAAAAAGGAAGAGTTGCTTGCCCAACAACAGATCAAAGCAGGCAAGGAACAGACTCAACCGCAACTGCTGCCTGGACAACATGCGACAGATTTGCCTGGAACCTCACAACAAGGGCAACAGGAGCAGGAATTTGAAGGACCTGATCTGGACATATGAGATGAACTCAGTGAAAGCATACAGGACATGCCAGAAGGGCCAGCCAAGGAATATATGTTATATGAAAAGAAGATACTGGAGTCAGCAGCCCTGACGTATTTACAACCAAAAGAGCAAGTGGAAGGGTTTGGCCACGAATACCTTCCGTTTCCTCTGATGTGCCATGAAGCAAATCTATGGAAAGAAAAGATGTGGCCAGCCTTGCCACGAAACAAAGAAGGGGGTTACGAGGGCATTGCAATCACGATGGAAGAAGCTCAGGTGCTCGTCGATGACCACCCCAAGTGGAGGCAGAAGTGGTTGGACAAGAGACCACAGGATCTAACAAACTACCACAACGCGCCTCAACATATACAGATAGATCCTACATTCTACCATGTCCCTCGAAGACGCACTTGGAAAGATTTCACAACATGGAAGGGGTCAAGGCAGCACAAGCTAAATTACCCGATTTTGACAGCACAGCATCCCCCTACAGTGGCGTACATGGTCAGCACATTGAACTCTACAGTCACTTTGCTACGGGATGTCCCCGATTTGGCCTGCCAGATGTTAGTAAAGATAGCCCGGATGATCATCACCTGCATCCAGGTGTTTAAAGACACTGAAGGCGATGATCATCCGTGGAATATGTTCTTGGAAGGACACAGAGGCATCTGCTGGAATCTACAGGATTCACCGCCACGGCATATCTTGATGGCCATGTACTCTCGGCTAATGTACCTGCCATCCCACTACTTGCAAACATTTGAAGAGGCCTTCGTCACAGGATTCTTTGAAATGGATTCAAGGATTTTCCATCCCATGGCAAAGGACCTCAAGGCAAGGTACGTGGCATACCAAAACACATTATCAAAAAACCCATTCAGACAACACCAAGAAGCCCTCGAAGCCGTACTGCGCACAAGAAGCTTTTCAGCGACACTCGCTTCAATAGAGCCACATCAACGGCCAAAACACTGACATGCACGAGGGCGTGCAAGGATAAGGAAGGGGGGAGTGTTTGGCGGAAGAAGCAACAGGCGGCCGTGGCCAGAAGGACCATAATTTCCTGAGAAACCATTGTAAAATTCTTTTGTAAAGAAGCATCTCTAAGCCGGGAAATTATCAAGGATGTATGATTATTCTTTTGGGAGCAATTGTATATTAGAGAGCCAGTTTTAAGAGTAGGAGCTTATGGCCGGACAAGCCATTGTTTGCAAAGACCTAATCTATAAAGGTCAATTTCTGTAAGTTTTGGATAATCTTTTGAATGGAGAACTGAGAAGACAGCGTACGTTTGAGAGCTCCTTCTTGTTCAAACTTGTAATCTTCGCCATTACGGCTACGGTAATCCAAATTCAGATTTGATTATTGCATTGTGTTCCTCTCCTCTTGCTCTTTCAGTTAAGTGTAATCATTCAAGATTCGGTGTAGGTTTTTGACTACGAGTTTGAGGCCTTAAATTGCTGTTTTGAGTGTCTATATGCGTGTTTTATGTCGTTTCAACCCTAGGAGGGGCTTTAGGGACCTTAGAACGACCCTTTACGATCAATCGTTTACTGTTTTTGCGTACTTTGGGACGAACGATCGCGATCGTTGTACCTTCTCAGAATGATGTGACAGTGATAGGATATGTTCCTGATAGTCCTCTGTAGCTTCCCTTCAAGTTTCGTGCGATTCCGATATAATTTGCATGGCGAACGGGCGTGATGACTGTAGAGCTATGTAGAAGGACATAGGCAGATTACTTGGCTTTAGTGCGTTCGATTTTCTTGTAGAGTTAGTAGTTGCATCTCTTCGAGTTCACTTCATTAGGATTGACACCCTAGTGAGTTTCCATGCCTCATCCGAGTCGCTTCCCCTGTATTGATAATATTATGTTGATGCTTGAGAGCTATGCTATAGACGTCCGTCGCGGCGACCCGCAAACATTCTCCATTGCCAGGAAGTTTCTTTGCCTTTCCGCATTCAATCCTCTCATTTCCAAATGTTTGGTGTATCCCAATAGCCCATCCTTGCCATCGCCTATGAAATGTAAGAGGTTAGTGATATTAGCAAAGGGAGGTGGCGCATTTGTCGTAGGATCCTTTGGATAAATAGACCCATCGGTCCACAAATCCAAATGATGTTCCTTGTTTGTCCTTCTAAGTTCTTTCTCCCGTTGAGATAAGAAAGACTCCCTCCTACGTTTTTGCAACGGTGCGTACTCTTGCAATACATCAACATGAAGATGATGTGTGTTCTTTCTTTGGGTAAGTGTTAAAGATGAAGGGACCGAGGATTGTAAGTTCAAATTAGGTTTTCATCAGGAAAAGATGCGTTCTCCATTCCTAGAGTTGATAGAGAAGAAGACGGAGAAATGTCTCAGGTTTTGGGAGGGAAATCCATATTCTCAAGTTTAGAGTTGATAGAGTTCGTGTGGCTTATGTTTCTGAAGGGAACGCTTGTAAGTTGGCATTTCAAATCTTTAGTCATACGGTTAGTTGGATTCCTGACGAGAGAACGAAGGATAAGAATGATAAAGACGGCGGCTACCTACCAAAGAATGTCATTTTGGATTTTTGTTGTGCAAAAAAGTATCACATAAAATGCACAAGTTAACATTTTCATTTTCTCTCTCTAAGCCGACGTGGTACTTCTTACAGGGCCCAAAAGTGAGTCCAACTTTCTCCTAATGGCGCATGTGCGTAGACTACCGGGGTTTAAGTGCGGTTACAGTTAAGAACAAATACCCATTGCCAAGGGTAGATGAGTTATTTGATAATCTAACACATGCTCGAATTTTTACGAAAATTGACTTGCGGTCAGGATATCACCAAGTCCGTATTCGGCTTGCCGATATACCTAAGACTGCATTCCGAACACGGTTTGGACATTACGAGTTTTTGGTGATGCCCTTTGGGTTAACCAATGCGCTCGTGACATTCATGACACTTATGGATCATAAGTGTATTGAAGCCGTTGACGGACGCAAAGCGGACCCCAAACCCTAGGGGCCTCTAAAACGATGGGGGCCGAATGGCGCGCCTCGAGACTACCACGGTAAAGTGAACAGGGGGCACCACCTAGCTTTGAGCGCCTAGGATGCAAACCACGATGATATGAACACCGCAAACCTACACACCGAGAGAGAGAGAGAGAGAGAGAGAGAGAGAGAGAGAGAGAGAGAGAGAGAGAGAGAGAGAGAGAGAGAAATTTGCAAATGATGAAAACCCTCGGGGGTGTGAGGGTGAATTATTTCTACAATATTTACAAAATGGCATGCCGTGGTGGTAGAGAGGTAGGGAGAGGAGGTGGTGCAACCTAGTTGGTGCGTTCTCTAAGACGACTCAATGATTGTGAATACTTACTACAAAGAGCGTGCATACATGCGTGCATACGTGTGTGCATCGACCATTGAAGTCGAGAGATGGATGTGGTTCCCTTCGCATGGTGCAATTCCCAAGGCAAACCCAACACACAAGCCCCCTCCCCGTGATGGTGATAGTGTCAATCCTTCCCACTACACTCTCCCAAATGCTTGGCTCCTCATGAATTCCCCCCCCCCCCTCGATAGTGACCTCTCAGTTCCAATTTATAGGTGTTGGCTGCTTGGATTATGGTAATCCCAGTGTGGTTAGGGTAAGCTTAATCGGGGAGACAAAGCAAGTGGTGGTCCCGGTGTGGTTGACCCTTGCTTTGTTCTGGGAGGTTATTAAAAGATGGGAATCTCTAAGTGGGCCTTTGTGACCATCACCTAGAGAGAGGATATTTACAAAAAAGTCAAAATTTACAATGGCTTGGGTGAAAACTAAAGATAATGATGAAAATAACCTATAAATTACTGTTAAGTATGGAGCCTGATTTACCCTTGTAATTTTCTGTGGTAAAAGCGCACATTTGTAAGGACCCCATTATGAGGAGAAGCCATCGTGCGTGAAGGAAAATCACTCACCGGAAACAAAAATTTCACGGACAAGAATCAGGGGCAACTTTAAAGGCCTCGGGGGCAGAGACCCCCGAGACTTTTTTCCCCGGAATATTCTTTTTTGCCGGAATATTATGGCCGGACGACGGTCGGAAAGTGGTCGGAAAACAACCGGTCGATTGGCCGGTGGCCGGTAGTCAATGGCCGATGGCCGGTGGTCGGAAGTCAATGGCCGGTGGCCGGTGGTCGGAAGTCAATGGCCGGTGGCCGGTGGCCGAATTCAACGGCCGGTGGCCGAATTCAAAAGCGGACTTGTCTTCTCAAGGGCGGCCACACATGGGTGGATTGGAGGGTCCGATTTGGACTTATTCGCACAAGGGCGGCTCCAAATTGCTGTCTCTCATAAGAGAGGGCAACCCTTTTGGCCTATAAAAGGAGGCCATTTCTACACACATTTCATAGTGTGAAGTTGATGCAACAAGGTGAATGTGAGGTGGTGAGAGTGAAGCAAGGCGGGAGCTCCATTAAGGGTATAATCCCTTTGTAAACTACTTCTTGTTTTGAAGTACTAAAGCCATTGAGTGGCTGCTTTCCCGTGGACGTAGCCCACATTGGGTGAACCACGTATATCGTGTGTACTCTCTCTCTCTCTCTACTCTATAATCTCGTGTATATAAATCTGTCTCTCTCCATTAAGTAATCTACTCAATTATCTATTTAGCTACGTCTTATTTCCTAACAACTGGTATCAGAGCAAGGTTTGCTCGTAGCTAAATTATCTCAAGGAAAGGATTCCTTGAATTGAGTGGGAGTTATGGCGGAGGAAGGGAAGCTCAAGATTGAGAAGTTCAACAGCAAAAACTACCAACATTGGAAGATGCAGATTGAAGACTATCTCTACCAGAAGGACCTCTATTTGCCACTAGGCGGTCTTGCGAAGAAGCCCGCAACAATGGCACATGAAGCATGGATTGTCCTTGATCGAAAGGCACTGGGAACAATCCGGTTAAGCTTGGCGTCAACGGTGGCCTTCAATGTTTCGGAGATGAAGACCACGGAGGACTTGATGAAGTCACTTGACGACTTCTACGAGACACCATCGGCATCCAATAAGGTATTTCTTATGAAGCGCTTGTTCAATCTAAAGATGACAGAGAATGGTTCAGTTGCAGAACACCTAAATAACTTTAACACAAATATAAGTCAACTTCGATCAGTGAAAATCAATTTCGATGACGAAGTGCGAGCTCTCCTTATACTATCATCTCTACCGGATAGTTGGGATAGCCTTGTGATGGCTGTAAGTAATTCTATCTCTGGCACAAATACTCTTAAGTTTGATGATGTTGTGGGTGTTCTCCTAAGCGAGGAAATGCAAAGGAGAAGCACAGGAGAATCATCAAGTGCTGCACTATCAGTGGAAACAAGAGGAAGGCTTAAGGAGAGGTTCAAAAACCAAAAGGGTCGTGATCGCTCAAGGCGGAGCAAGTCACGCACAAAGTCAGTTCTTGAATGTTGGAACTGCGGCAAGAAGGGCCACGTCAAGAAGGATTGCTGGTCCAAGAAGAAGAAGGAGAAAGAGTTTCAAGACAACAAGCCAACATCGGAGGCCAATGTGGCAGGTAAAGTAGAGAAAGATGCTCTAATTCTCTCATTAGACAATGTGTCTAATTCCTGGATAGTAGATTCCGGGGCTTCATTCCATGCGACACCACACAAGCAACATTTCCAAGACTACACCAAAGGTAATTTTGGGTATGTATACTTGGGAGATGATGAAGCTTGTGAGATTGTCGGCAAAGGTACAGTTTCTGTCAAAACTGCTAACGGAAATGAATGGAAGCTTAAAGATGTTAGGCATGTTCCTTCTCTTCGCAAAAATTTGATCTCTACAGGACAATTGGACGATGAAGGTCACAACATCGCCGGAATATTCTTTTTCGCCGGAATATTATGGCCGGACGGCGGCCGAAAAGTGGTCGAAAAACAACCGGTCGGTTGGTCTGTGGCTGGTAGTCAATGGCCGATGGCCGGTGGTCGAAAGTCAATGGCCGGTGGCCGGTGGCCGAATTCAATGGCCGGTGGCCGAATTCAAAAGCGGACTTGTCTTCTCAAGGGCGGACACACATGGGCGGATTGGAGGGTCCGATTTGGACTTATGCGCACAAGGGTGGCTACACATGGCTGTCTCTCATAAGAGAGGGCAACCCTTTTGGCCTATAAAAGGAGGCCATTTCTACACACATTTCATAGTGTGAAGTTATGCAACATATATATATATATATATATATATATATATATATATATATATATATATATATTTGTTGATGACGGACGGCCGGCTGCTTGCCTTCTACTGCGCGAGGCGGATGGGGGGGGGGGAAGATGGGGTAGAGAGAGAGCGTGAGTGTGTGTGTGTGTAGGAATGGTGTGTGCGTGTACTGTGTGTGTGTGTGTGTGTATGGTCTGCTGCGGTGCGTGAGCGCTCGGGTGGGAGAGAGAGAGCGGTGCTGTCGTGGGCTCGTGCACAGCGCTAAAGGGGGGGGAGAGTGATGGTGTGTGTGTGTGTTTGTATGGAGAGAGAGAGAGAGAGAGAGAGAGAGAGAGAGAGAGAGAGAGAGAGAGAGAGAGAGAGAGTGAGGTTCTATTGCCGTAGTTCGTGAGAAGGAGAGAGAGGGAGATTTTTTCTTGCGCGGCCTGAGCGCCCGAGTGGGAGAGAGAGGGTGGTCCGCGCTGGGCTGAGAGAGAGAGAGAGATTGTGAGGGAGAGGGAGGGGTGAGGTGTGTGGATAAGAGAGAGAGAGAGAGAGTGTGAGGGAATAGAGGGAGGAGGGCCGTGCCTTGTGGGCTGCCAGACAAGAGAGTGAAGGAAGGGGGGGGGGGGGGGTTCTACTCTCTTGCATGGGAGTGATGGGGGATTTTCACAAGCCAAGCTCCCATACCCCTCTTCTCTCGTCCCCACCCCATGGAAACCCCCTCTTAGGGAGGGAGTGATAAAAGGCATTGGAAAAAGTAAGAAAAAAATAAAGTATGATTATGTAAATATATAAGAAAGGTAAAATAGGCCACCTCATGCCTGCGGGGTAGCCCATCCCCACCTTGCCTCCTTTTTTCTTCATTGTTGCCCCGTCGTGTGTCCCTTTTCCTCTCCTCCACTCAAAAGGTCAACCCCCTCTCTCTTCCCCTTGTCCTTTCTCCTTTCTCTCTCCCCTCAAGCTACCCCACCTCTCACCAATAATGCATTATAACTCACCAATAATGCACCCTAACTCACATGCAACTTACCCTATCTTCCAAAATAGTATACCCCACCCCCTCTTTCTCTCTCCTATTATATCCCATGACCCAAATACCCCCCCCTCTCTCTAAAGGGCGCCATATCTCTTGTCTTGTAGCTAAATAACCTTCCCTACACTAGCACACACTCAGTTTCACTGAAAAAGGTGCCCGCAGACCCATCCCCACCCGGTGGTTACCTGATTTTTCTTGTGTTCACACACATCTGCACACAGATTCACCTCTGAACACACTCCCCTCTCTCCCCTCTTGTAATTAATTTATTCTCCATGTCACCTCTCACTTTTTTTCATCAACCCATCTCTCTCTCTTAGTCTCTCTCTCATGAGACTGCTGTTTTGGCACATATACACACAGCCAGACAAGTGGGGCCCACAGTCACATGGCCTATGTAGATAATGATTTCTTCATTTCTAAATTCTAGAATTCCTCCCGCCTCCTCCCCTATATAAAGAGGGGTCACCATCACACTAAATATACACACAACATCACCAAAGAGTACACTATGCATTGTGTGTGCCTAGTGCACACACACACACCCACACCATCACCATCACCGCAATCACCATGCTCGTCTTAAGCATGACCTCTACACCCTTGGGCTATGGAAGATGAAGGGAAACTAAATGAAGGATGATGGTCGTAACCCTCGTGCGAGTCTTCACCATCAACTCCCACCTATCCGCCATGTGCTCTACCACGCTCTCCCTTCTCATTCCCCTACCCTATGCTCCCCATTTCATCGCCTTATTCTCTAAATAAAGCTTGAGGTTTTGTGAGTATGTTTTCTTGCAATGTTTTGCCCATGTGAGGTGTGCGGAATCGCCACCTAGTCTTGTGTTTGGAGTGAGCTTGTGTATGTGTGAAGGGTGTGCGGATTCGCCATCCTTTTGTGGGGCCTAAGTACTAAGCCGCTATACCCCCTCCCTCACTCTCTCTCTCTCTCTCTCTCTCACTTGATCTCATTCCCTTTCCTCTTCATCATTGCTCCCAAGCATCCATCTCTCTTGGATGAAAACTTTGTTATGGTAGTGTGTTGTTTGAGTCCTAGCCGCTGAAGCTAGGTGGTGCCCCCTGTTTGCTTTACCATGACAGGCTCGAGGTGCGCCATTCGGTCCCCGGTGTTTTAGAGGCCGCCGGGGTTCGGGGTTCGCTTTGCTCCCGTCATTTGGTGCCCCCACTGAGGATCTTTTCATGAAACCCTTTAGTTTACAAGACTGAAACCCCTAAACTATTGTGAATGGATGAATGGCTAGCAGGATTTGCTAATTGGACGACAGAAGAAGAAGAGCTCCAAGCACAACTAGACGAACTCCGCATCTCCATCGAAGCTCGAGTGTCATAATAATCAATATCTAATTCTCCTAAATGATTTTCTCATATTAAACTGATCATTTAATGTGGGGAAGTGCCAAGGGAGAAAAAGCTAGAATATTGGTTAAGCTAGCAGACCGGCCACAGTAGGGATCCAAAGGAGGGAAAATAGGGATCCAAAGGGGGGGCCATCTGCAAAAGATCCATGTGAAACAATGGGCCAAAAAGACCCTAAGGTTCAGCCCATTAAGACTTCCAAAATGCTAAGGTTCCAAAATTCAAAGGTTGTGTCCAAAGGTCAACCCTAGGAAAAATTGGATGCTTTGTGTGTGCCCTAAAAGTCTTTGCACATCCCTACATGGGAGGGGGCGAGCCCCAAAGCTAGGGGATGAGAGAGAAAGCCACACACACACACACAGGCTCCCTTTACACAAAGGGAATGAGGGACACATGTCAGCTCCCTAGGCCAGATGCCCACAAGGTGTGCCCAGTTCCTATTGGAAGACCCTTGAAGTGGACCAATGAGAATTAAGCTAGAGTAAATCTAGTTTAATTAATTTAAAAACATTTAATAAAAGAAACCAATGAGAATTAAGTCTCCTAGAACACTATTGGGCAGTCTCCCAAGGGGTCCAATGAGCATTCAGGAGCCCCATGGCTTGCCTGATTCCTATTGGCCAGGAGGCAAAGGGGTCCAATGAGAGTTTAGTTTAATTATTTAATTACCTAAAGCTCTCACAAAAGGGGAAAGGGGGACACATGTCAGAAGGCTATCACTTATGCTGCTTAATTCCTATTGGCTTGACCTGGGGAGGTCCAATGAGGCAAAAGCCAGACCTAATTAGCAGCTAGGGCTCGCCCAAGAGAGAGGGGGGGCTGATTTTTGCTTGGCATTGACACACACACTCTCACACTTGACCATGTGTGAAGGGAAAATACTCTATCTCCTCCCAAGCTTTAATGGAGAGCTCATCACCTACTCCAAGCTTGTGAGATAGAAGCCTACATCAACACTCTCTTGGCATATGGATGCAAATCCAACCAAGAGCCAAGCTTCAATGCATGCTCATCTTCTCTACCAAGCTAATTACTAAGCTAAGCTATGCTAATATGAGTGATTATGTGAGGAGATGTACATCTTTCTCGTAAGATACTTCTTTTTCTTCTCAATCTACTCTCATACCCTGCTAGCTCTCACCATCTTCGAAGGTGTGTGAGGTCTTGGGTCTGAGAACGGGGATAATTCAAGTTGTGTTTGATTAAGTGTTTTGCTTGGTGTATGAAGCTTCCATCTTCATTGCACTAGCTAGTCTTGAAGGAACACAAAGAATTGTATTGTACAATGTCTCTCTTGATGGGAGAAACCATAATACAAAGCCTTTTGGAGGGGGGACCGGCTCCATGCAAATCCGGTCCTCAACTGTTGTCAATAGCTTAATTTCTCTCTCTTTTGAAAGTATTGTCGATGCTATCTAACTAGGTGTTATGCTTTTTGTTGCTCTCTCCACCCAAGCACTCTTGTAATTCTCATTAGGAATCTATTCTAATGAAATGCCCACTATGTTCATGCTAATTTCCGCTACACATAAGATTATAGGCCATTAAAAGTTACATTGGTATCAGAGCTCAAGGTTTCTCTTTTCTTGCTCAAGAAGGGAGGTCCTCAAGCTAGCTACAAATGGTTGGTATTATTAATTGCCTGTGAGTAAGTAGAATAGGGATTTTTCAGCCTTGCAGTGCGCCTGCCTTTGTGCAGTTAACGGGGCATCACCGTCGAGAGTTATGGTCTTAATAGTGGAGTCCTACGGGGCTTGCCTACGGCTTAACCACTATTGAGCTATTAGAAGCTTGACAGGAGCCGGTGCTGTTTTGGTGTCGAAAGACCCTCTCTTCTATTCCTTGCAATTAATGGTATTCGAGCCGCGGGTACAATAGCTTGAGTTCTTTTTCTAAAGGGGTAAAGAGGAGTAGCAACTAGGGCTTGAAGTGCCAAAGTACACCTAAAAAGTTTATACCTAAAAGTTGTTAGAATGGCTGACAATAGTAAAGAGAGTGAAATTAATGTTGATAACTTTGATTTTGCTCATGAGCAAGCTACTAATGATGCTTCAATGCTTGTTAACTATCTAGTTTCTAGGCTTCAACAAGCCATGGGCAATCCATCTCTCCAAAGTGAAGTGCAACGGCAGCTCTGTGCTCACGGGATTCTCCAAGCTCATCACCATGACGAGAGAACACCTAGGAAGCCTCCTTGTGAGACTACCAAAAGAGGTCTCTCTCCGATTCGGGAAGAAGAAGAGAATCCATATGAAGGGCTCAAGAACTTACTTCTTGATGATGCATCTCCTTCCCAAAGGAGAACTCAAGAGCCTCCACCGAAGGAACGAGAAAGAAGCGAGTCTCCCGCCACCTCGGCGGAGATGGCTCCACGAAGACGGCGGGCTAAACGCTCTCCATCACCACCAAAGCGGAGAAGACCATCACACTCTTCTCCACGCCATAATTCAAAGAGGGATGATAAAAAGCAAGAGAAGAAAAAGGCGAGAAAGAGGACACCCTCTTCTCCATCTTCTTCATCCTCTTCCTCTTATGAAAGCTATGGTGAAGACGACAAAGATCAAGACAAGAAAAAGGCGAGAAAGAGGTCACCCTCTTCTCCACCTTCTTCAAATTCTTCATCTTTGAAGAAAGTGATGGTGCAACTTTTGAACCATCAAAAAGAAGAGGCCATAGGAAATCCTATGCCGCATGGAAGAGGTCGTCCAAGCTGAAGAAATTCAAAGAGGGAGGGAAGAGCATCTCTTTCCTTACCTATGATGGCACCTTTGGTGCTACAGACAAAGTTTTGGCCTTTATCCAGCAATTCGATGCGGCGTTTGGAGATGAGGGCTTCACGGAGTCCTCTAAGCTACGCCATGTAGCTATGCACTTTCAAAAGTCCGCCAGACAATGGTGGTCTAGCCTACGAGCCAACGGTGAAGCTCCACGAACATGGAAGGCTTTAAGAGCTTCCATTATGAAGCAGTTTTTGGCCACCGATGCCAAAGACAAAGTACTCACCGAATGGCGAATCTTGAAGCTCTCTCCCAATGAATCCATCCACAAATATGTAGACAAGTTTTGGGACCTACAACTCAAAGCCACTGTCTTCAAAAAGTTGGATTTTGGAGAGCAAAAGCAACAGTTTTGTGCGGGCTTAACCGAAGAAATGGCGGAGTATGTGAACTCCCAAAGGCCACGTACCATATCGGCGGTAATACACCATACTATGGTGGCCTCGCGAATCAATTTCCAAACGGGGGGTAAAAGAAATAATAAGCCCCCGGAAAACAAGGGTTCCAATGAGCCTAAGGGGAAGGACAATGTCCAAAAGTCTCCTAAGGGAAATTCCAACAAAGCCAAAGAGAAGGGAGTTTACAAAGGAAAGAATAAACTCTCTCCTGAAGAGCTTGAGCGTTATCGTAAAGATAACCGGTGTTTCAAGTGCGGCGAACAAGGGCATGCGTACCGCGCTTGTCCCCAAAAGAACAACCGCCAAGATCCTCCTAGAGCTTCTTTGGTTGAAATCCAAGAGGAGGAGATTCACCAAACTCACCACAAAGGATCTCCTCTATGCCATGCTTGGGGAAAGGTAAGAGAACATGATGCTTTTATTCTCTTTGACCCTGGTTCTACTCACAATTTCATATCTATGGAGTTAGCCACCAAGCTAGGCATACAATCCTACGAGATGGGAGATATCCTACCCGCAGACAGTGCCTTCAAGGGGCAAGAAGCTTCAGTCACTCCCTTAATCGGGAAATTGAGGCTTCATGTCCAAGGCTATGTGGACAAAGAGGACTTCTTTATCTCTCCTCTCAAGCATGAGGATGTAATCCTAGGGGCACCATGGTTTGACCGCCTGGCTGCCCAATGTTAAATTTCCTGAAAGGAGAATCTCCTTTAAGTTCAGGGAAAAGGACATGTATATAGATGCTAAGGAGATGGGTAACACCATCCCCATTGTACATACACCAGCTTTCAACAAGTCAATAAAGAGCTCTATTTCCGTGTACATGATTTTTGTTAAAGATTCTCAAAATGAACCTAATGCTTTAGCAAAAGAAAATAAAAGCAACCAAAAGGAATTAGAGTTATCCAATTTTCTCAAGGGGTTTCAAGATGTTTTTATTGACGACATCCCTTGTGAGCTACCTCCTAAACGAGGTAATGACGACCATGCAATTGAACTTCTTCCAGGAAGTTCACCGCCTAACAAACCTCCTTATAGAGTTTCTCAAGCTCAACAAGAGGAGATTATGCGGCAAGTGCATGAGTTAGTTGAGAAGGGCATGGTTAGGCCTAGCTCATCTCCATTTTGCTCACCTGTGCTATTAGTGCAAAAGAAAGACGGCACATATCGTATGTGTGTCGACTATAGAGCACTAAATAGGATCACTATCAAGAATAGGTTTCCCGTTCCACGGGTAGAAGACCTATTTGATAAGCTACAAGGATCGACCTACTTCAGTAGGATTGACCTAAAAAGTGGCTATCATCAAATAAGGATAGTTGATCAAGACATTGTAAAGACCGCATTTCGTACTACATTTGGTCTTTACGAATACATTGTCATGCCTTTTGGCTTGACCAATGCACCAGCCACATTCAACCGCTTGATGGAGAAGCTGTTCAGGCCTCATCGAACCTTCACTGGAGTGTTCTTTGATGATATTATCATCTACTCTAATTCATTGGAGGAACACAAGCAACACCTCCAGGTAATATTTCAAGTTTTAAGAGAGAATAAACTTTATGTTAATCGAAAGAAAAGTGAATTTTTCTTGCAAGAGATTCAATATTTAGGTCACATTATCTCTCAAGATGGAATCCAAATGGATCCATCCAAGTTAGAGGTAATAAAAGGATGGCCTAAACCAAGGAATCTTCATGAACTAAGAAGCTTTATAGGTATGTGTGCATACTATAGACGCTTCATAGAAAAGTTCTCACAAATTGCGGGACCATTACATGACCTAACAAAGAAAAATGTTAGGTATACGTGGTCTGCTAAGGAGAACAATGCTTTCGAAAAGCTTAAAGAAAAGCTTATCTCTCAACCTGTGCTTACACTACCGGATCTCTCAAAACCATTTGAGGTCCAATGTGATGCTTGTGGTGATTGCCTTGGGGCTGTTTTGCTCCAAGAAGGGCACGCCATAGGCTATGAGAGTCGAAGGCTCGACCCTGTTGAGCAAGCTCTAGGCATATACGAAAAAGAACTCCTTGCAGTTCTACATGCCTTAGACTCATGGAAGCACTATTTATTGGGGACTCCTTTCATTCTGCGAACGGATCACCAAAGTCTTAAGTACTTCATGACGCAGACCAAGCTCTCCGACAAACAAATGAGGTGGGCAAATTTCCTTTCGCAATTTCATTTTCATATTGCTCACATTGCTGGCAAGCATAATCAAGTAGCCGATGCACTCTCAAGACGACCGAGAGTGAATGCGGTTTCCATAGCAACTCACAATGATCTATCTTCAATGATAGATGAGTATGCTATTGATCCCGATTTTAGAGATGTGATTTCAGCCCTTGCATTAGGGAAGAAAGAAGAACCATTTACTTTACAAGATGGTTATCTTCTCTATGGCAATAGACTATGCGTTACTAACTCACTACGTGAGAAAGTAATGTATGAATCTCATGCTCCCCCATATGCGGGGCATAGAGGGATTCAGTCTACCCTAAAGGGAATTGAAACATATTTCTATTGGCCTACCATGAAAGTGAACATACACGAGTATGTTTCCAAATGTGTGGTATGTCAAAAGACAAAATTTGATAGAGGGAAGCAACTTGGATTGCTTCAACCCTTGCCAATCCCTAATTCACCATGGGAGAGCATATCCATGGATTTTATCTTTGGATTGCCTAAGTCTATCCATGGGAATACGGGAATATGGACGATAGTAGACAGGTTCAGTAAACAAGCTCATTTTATACCTGTCAAAAAGACTATCAAAGCCCATCAAATGGCAACCCTCTTCATTTCACAAATTTTCAAGTACCATGGCTTGCCAATGTCCATAGTGTCGGATAGAGATCCTAGAATGACCAGTAATTTCTGGAAGGGTCTCTTTGAGAATTTAGGAACAAGGCTAAACTTCTCTTCGGCCTATCATCCACAAACTGATGGCCAAAGTGAAATAGCTAACCTAACCATTCTCGATCTACTAAAAGCCTATGTAACGGAAGTAGATCAAAGATCCCAATGGGAGAAGTACTTACCCTTAGTAGAGTATGCTTACAATAACACTGTACATACTTCCACAGGAAAAGCACCTTTCGAGGTAATTGAGGGAAGATCAAAAAGTCCCTTGCTACTTAAGGTACATGGGAAGATCTTCGCTGCAGATGAGTATAGCCGAGACCTACAAGAATCTTTCCAAAAGATTAAGGATGCTATCTCTATCTCACAGCAAAGGCAAAAGGCTGCTGCTGACAAGCACAGAAGAGCCCAAGCCTTTAAAGAAAACGATTGGGTCTTGTTAAAGTTTCCCAAGGCTCGATTAAGGCACACGACGGGCAAGAATCCTACGGGCCACCAAAAGTACTATGCTAAACTAGCAAAAAGGTATATGGTCCCTTCCAGATTCTTAGGCCAATCAATGAGATGGCCTATCAACTTAAGTTGCCCAATCATTGGCTCATACACAATGCTTTTCATGTGAGCCTATTAAAGCCTTACAAAGGAGAGCCACCTCAAGAACCAACTATTGAAGACCCACCGGAGATCGAGGACCACGAGGAGGTGCTGCAGCCCGAGTCCATTCTCCGACATGAAGACAAGGTATTAAGAGGCGGTAAGACTATCCGACGATATCTTATTAAGTTTAAGAATTATCCTTTTGAAGATGCTAGATGGATGCAAGGCATACAATTAAAGGATAACCTAAACCTTGTCAATGCTTACAATGCTTCCCAAGAGTAAGCAAATGTACAAAATGTTAAAAATGAACAAAATTTTTGTCTTATAAGACTCTCTTTTTCTTTATTTGTGCACAAAAATGAAGTAGTATGCATGCTTAGATCAAGTTTGCGGAGACGACGTCTCCCAAACACCAAGTAGAGCTTGTCACTCTACTATGGAAGACTGATAGGACTAATGTGCAGACATGCTTGCGGCAGCCTCAGGCTCTCAAGCGCCAAATGGACTAGTCATCCATTATGGAATGATGTCGTAGGGTAACATAGGGATCCTCTACCCGCTAAGAAAAGGACTCATGCATATGCTTTATCTTCTCTACACCATAGTCGAGGACGACTATGATTTCAAGAGAGAGGTAATGTCATAATAATCAATATCTAATTCTCCTAAATGATTTTCTCATATTAAACTGATCATTTAATGTGGGGAAGTGCCAAGGGAGAAAAAGCTAGAATATTGGTTAAGCTAGCAGACCGGCCACAGTAGGGATCCAAAGGAGGGAAAATAGGGATCCAAAGGGGGGGCCATCTGCAAAAGAGCCATGTGAAACAATGGGCCAAAAAGACCCTAAGGTTCAGCCCATTAAGACTTCCAAAATGCTAAGGTTCCAAAATTCAAAGGTTGTGTCCAAAGGTCAACCCTAGGAAAATTGGATGCTTTGTGTGTGCCCTAAAAGTCTTTGCACATCCCTACATGGGAGGGGGCGAGCCCCAAAGCTAGGGGATGAGAGAGAAAGCCACACACACACACACAGGCTCCCTTTACACAAAGGGAATGAGGGACACATGTCAGCTCCCTAGGCCAGATGCCCACAAGGTGTGCCCAATTCCTATTGGAAGACCCTTGAAGTGGACCAATGAGAATTAAGCTAGAGTAAATCTAGTTTAATTAATTTAAAAACATTTAATAAAAGAAACCAATGAGAATTAAGTCTCCTAGAAGACTATTGGGCAGTCTCCCAAGGGGTCCAATGAGCATTCAGGAGCCCCATGGCTTGCCTGATTCCTATTGGCCAGGAGGCAAAGGGGTCCAATGAGAGTTTAGTTTAATTATTTAATTACCTAAAGCTCTCACAAAAGGGGAAAGGGGGACACATGTCAGAAGGCTATCACTTATGCTGCTTAATTCCTATTGGCTTGACCTGGGGAGGTCCAATGAGGCAAAAGCCAGACCTAATTAGCAGCTAGGGCTCGCCCAAGAGAGAGGGGGGGCTGATTTTTGCTTGGCATTGACACACACACTCTCACACTTGACCATGTGTGAAGGGAAAATACTCTATCTCCTCCCAAGCTTTAATGGAGAGCTCATCACCTACTCCAAGCTTGTGAGATAGAAGCCTACATCAACACTCTCTTGGCATGTGGATGCAAATCCAACCAAGAGCCAAGCTTCAATGCATGCTCATCTTCTCTACCAAGCTAATTACTAAGCTAAGCTATGCTAATATGAGTGATTATGTGAGGAGATGTACATCTTTCTCGTAAGATACTTCTTTTTCTTCTCAATCTACTCTCATACCCTGCTAGCTCTCACCATCTTCGAAGGTGTGTGAGGTCTTGGGTTTGAGAACGGGGATAATTCAAGTTGTGTTTGATTAAGTGTTTTGCTTGGTGTATGAAGCTTCCATCTTCATTGCACTAGCTAGTCTTGAAGGAACACAAAGAATTGTATTGTACAATGTCTCTCTTGATGGGAGAAACCATAATACAAAGCCTTTTGGAGGGGGGACCGGCTCCATGCAAATCCGGTCCTCAACTGTTGTCAATAGCTTAATTTCTCTCTCTTTTGAAAGTATTGTCGATGCTATCTATCTAGGTGTTATGCTTTTTGTTGCTCTCTCCACCCAAGCACTCTTGTAATTCTCATTAGGAATCTATTCTAATGAAATGCCCACTATGTTCATGCTAATTTCCGCTACACATAAGATTATAGGCCATTAAAAGTTACATCGAGTGCCAGGCGTAACGGTAATCGATTTGCAGTGGGAGAGTCAACCAACATGCCAAACCCAGTGGATATACATAGGCCAAGTGCCAAGAAGAAGAAGGAGAAGGTCGAAACCATGTCCGCAACCTACAACCAACCCACAACAACAAAATGGAAGGAGCTCTACACAATAGAGAATCAACACTATTCTACTTTGAGAATCGGGTAACTCAAGTCACCGAGGTAATTATCACAATCAGTTTTCAAGTGGCACCTGATGCTGCAGCACAGATAACGGAATCATTGGCTCACAATCTCACTAGAGAAACTAGGGATCTACTGAGTTTGTTTTAGGAAAGAACACCACCCTCTCCCACAAGCTTGGACAGTGACTAAGTACCTCTAAGCTTCACATGAATCAGTACAACCTACCTCAAGACAAATCACACATACCAACATGTGTACGCTCAATCAAGGTAATACTAGATTTGAAGGCTCACTACCAGCACGTCATTGACACCATGCTGGGTGGGGAGCGATTTTTTGAGGTTCTGGCATCAGATCAACCATTTGTCCTACCTTTGGTACAAGGCAATGAACCGTTTGAAGTTTTAATCTATGTCCTAGTATAAGAGGGTATACATGCCTCCTTGTAAAGAAGAAAAAAACTTTTGCAAGTTAAGCAGTGTGTCTTTCTAGCTCTCTCTCAGTAATCATGGCAAGTGTAGCATTTCCAACATTTAAAGGAAAGAAGGGGGAGGATTTGGTAACAGACTTCCTAGATGACTTTGAAGTACCATGTGTAGTGAGCAACAAAGATACGGATGAATCCCGGGTTAGAATCTTTAAGCATCTCATGAAGCTAGAAGCTAGATCATGGTACAATGCACTTCCACAAGCAACCAAAGATGACTGGGAACCCTTAAAAACCGCTTTTAAGAGGCGCTTTGGGGGAGGTACCACTTCAGAAAAGTTGTGGGACAAGTTGAGAGACTTGAAGCAGGAGGGCTCTTTTAGAATATGCCACCTATGAGTCCAAATTTGTGGATTTGTGGGAACGGTGGGTTGAGTCACTGGCAAGGGGGGAAGCTGCACCCGATTTCCTAAAAAAAGATCGGTTCACGCATGGCTTATGGCCGCTTCTCAAGGAGAAGGTGAAAGGTAGATTCCTGGCTACGTACGAGTTAGCCGTTGAGATTGCTGGCCTTAAGGACAAGAAGCTGCGAATAAAAGCCAAAGAAGGGAGGAGTCAAGAAAGAGATCAAGACCCTGGAAGAGCACGACGACAAAACAGGGAGTATCATTGCTACAACTGCGGAGAAGACGATCACGGTATGTACTACTGTCCCAAACCACGACAAAACTATAATAGAGGAGGTAGGAGGAACCAATTGTCACCCCCTAGAGAAAGAACACCCCCACCCCGAGCACCAACCCCACCAACACAAGTTCTACGTCCACCCCAGACACCACTACAAGCATCCATTCCACCTCTTCCACCAGCACCACCACCTGATCGCCCTGTAAACATCATAAGGCTAGAAGAGAAAGGAAAATCCGTAGTAGTGGATCCACCCAGAGCAAAGGAGAGAGACAAGGGTAAGGAGAAGGTAACCTTTTTAGAACCACTTGAGGCCATGACTGTGAAAAGAGCTAGGAGGGAGAAGGCTACACAATCAGATGATGAGAGAAGCATGAGAGGAGAAACTAGCAAGAGGCCATCCAGGCCACGACGGAAATTGGGCATCACCGACTTCTAGCTAGGGGAAAGTTCTAAGCCCTATGATCTAACATTGGATGTGGCAGAGCAAGGACCGAAGATTACATGGCCACATTTGCTACATCTTGCACCAAAAGTAAGGCGACAATGGTCTAAAATGGTAAGTATAAGACGCTCCAAAACAAAGGTAGCCGGAGCAATTTCGGGATGCAACATGGATGACATCCTTCCAATTGTCAACGTAAACATAAAAGGAAAGAGGGTTGGAAACACCTACATTGATGGAGGTGCACAAATCTGTGTAATGAGCGAAGCTATGATGCTTCGATTAGGGCTCGAGGTTGACAGGCCTTCTCCATGCAAGGCAAAGATGGCAAACAACGCAAAAGTAAAGTGTGTGGGTGTGGTAAGTGCCGTGAAAATAAAAGCTTTCAACACTGAGGTAGAGGTAGATGTTTTTGTAATGCCTACTAAGGGGGAGGGCTATCCACTAATTTTGGGAAGGCCATGGTTGATGGCCATGAAGGCAAAATAGGACTGGGGTACTGGCCTTCTATGCATGACAGGTAAGAAAGGGGATACAATCTACTACGACATGAGGATTGGCAAGAAGAAGCAAATGAATCTGGAAACATCGGCAGATGAAACCACTAGCGAATCTTCTAGTTCTGAGGAGGAGACCACATCCACCGACAAAAGTGACAGTTCCATTGATGTGATGGGTATCATTATGAAGGATCCACAAAGGGTAAGCACAACTGGTGATCCATCACCAAAAGGGAAACCCAATGAAGAGGAGAGCAAATCACCTGGCCTAGGAGGAAGTAGGTTGAAGGGTATGTTGTCTACGGAATTAACACTTGAGGAGAAAGATAGTTTTTTGCAAATGTTGATGGGATTTCCTAACATGTTCATTGACAACTATGAAAGAATCATAGGCATTACAGTGGTGGAACATCATATTAAGCTGAAGGAAGGGGTAAAACCAGTTGTGCAAAAGCTACGACGACTGGGGGTCATACAAGAAAAGGCACTCTTGGCCGAGGTAAGGAAATTGCTGGAGGCAGGATTCATCTATCCTGTAGAAAACTCAGAATGGGTGTCACCCGTAGTGGTGACGCCTAAAAAGAATGGTAAGTGGAGGGTCTGTGTTGACTACAAACCATAAAATGCAGCTACAAAGAGAGACCACTTTCCTCTCCCTTTCTTGGATGAAATTTTGAATGAAGTAGCGGGTTTTGAATGCTATACCGTCTGTGATGGTCATTGAGGATACTTTCAAATACGCATAGCCTTGGAAGATCAGCTAAAAACCACTTTTATCATGCCATGGGGTTGTTTTGCATACAGGGTTATGCCATTTGGTCTCACAAATGCACCTGCCACATTCCAAAGATATGTCACATATGTTTTTCAACTGTTCTTTGGAACATCCATAAGAGTGTTCATTGATGATTTTTGTATATATAGCTCCCGTATTTCACATTTAGAAAAGGTAACTGAAGGTTTGGCCAGGTTGCAGAGCCTAGGCGGGCAATTAAATGTGGATAAATGCCACATTGGGGAGAGTAAAGTCATTCTACTAGGCCATGAAATTTCAGCAAAAGGTATCAACGCCGACCCAAGTAAGGTGTCCGCACTCATAGCCCTACCTTCATCAGCGACCGCACGTCAACTGGTCTCTTTTCTACAGAAGGTGAGGTACTTAAGTAGATTCATACATCTACTATCACAACTTGTTCTACCACTGTAACAACTCACTCAAAGATCAACTTTCACTTGGGACGAGGAAAGAGAACATCACTACAACAAGGTAAAGGAGGTCTTAGCCACTCTGCCAACTATCTCACCACCTAAGTGGGATGAAAAATTCTATGTCACCTCAAGTGTTGGTGATGACTCATTGGGGGCTGTGCTACTCCAAAAGGATACGACGACATCTTTCATGAGGCCAATCTACTTCTCTAGTCGAATGATAACAGCAGGAGAGAAAGGTTTCACCCATGTGGAACACTTAGTCCTAGCTCTTAGATTTGCAACTACAAAGTTTAGGTCATATTTGCTGCCTAAGCAATTTGTGATTCTAACCACGGATGAAATATTTCCCTATGTTGTACAACACATGGATGTGTCTGCTAGAATTACTAAATGGCTAGTTCGTCTGCAGGAGTTTGACTACACGGTACAGGTAGAAAGCACGACAAGGGCAAGTTTGGGGGGACTCATGACCTACCAAGTCTTTGAAGGGAAGGAGAAGCAATCTAAGGGAGGAGAAGTTCGATTACCTCCAGTACCACCGATGGTAGAAGGAGCATACTCTCTCTACTTTGATGGAGCCTACAAGCGAGCGTCTGACAAAGCAGCTGCAGGCATAGTGGTCTTTGATGACAAAGGGACAAAGGTATTTTCGTTGGGCCAATTGTTAGATTCACATTCTAACAATGAAGCTGAGTATGCAACACTAACCAAGGGTCTACAATGGTGCGTCTCGCAAGGTGTACAATGCCTTAATGTATTTGGGGATGCTCTACTTCTGGTAAGGCAAGTAAATGGAGCATGGACATGCAAGAATCCTAGTTTAAGGACTCACTTAAGTGGTGTAAAAACCTTGTTGGGTAAGTTTGAAGAAGTTCAAATACACCATATCCCAAGGGCTCAAAACCAAGAAGCAGATGCCCTAGCAAGTGAAAGACTACAGGAAGTGGTGGCTGGAGCAATAAAACTAAAGCTCCCTCTATTTCAAGGAAGTGATGCCTTGCCTGACATCATACATTTTTTGGAAACAGGGGAATGCCCATCAGATTTAACAAAGGGACAGAAGCAATGGCTGACGCGGAAGGCCACAAGGTATCGACTCATCAATGACGGTTTGTACTGTAAGGGTAAGGACCAAATACTCAGGAAGGTCCCTCTCTCTCAAGAAATCACGGGAGTAATTGCTAGTTGTCACGACGCGGTTTGTGGTGGTCACTTTGCCCTAGACATAACAAGTAGGAAAATCTTGCAGGCAGGCTTCATATGGCCTAGCCTCAACCGTGATGTACACCACTGGTGCAAAATGTGTAAGTTGTGCCAAAAGGCCGGCACTAGGTCACTTTTGCCTGAACCACAGACACCTATTCTCTCATATGGCCCATTTGAAAAATGGGGTATCGATGCCATTGGGCCATTACCTAGGGCCAACTCAAGAAAATTCTACATTATCATGGGGGTCGACTACATGACTAGATGGGCAGAGGCTACAGCCACCACTAGAGGCCGTCGGGGTTCGGGGTTGGCTTTGCTCCCGTCAGGAGCTTGAGGACGAGAGGAGGGAAGCAAGTCAATCGGTGGGAGTGAGGGAATATATGAGCGGGCCAAGGGGGAGGGAATGAGGCAGAGGGGAGGGTGAGGCGAGCGGGTGGGGAAGAGGGGGGAGGGGTAGGGGAAAGAATATTAGCGGGCCAAGGGGGGGGGGGGGGGGGGGGGGGGGGGGGGGGGGGTGTAAAGAGTGAGTGTAAGAATACGGGAGAGCGGAGGGGGGGGTTTCCATGCGGCTCACACAGAGGGAGCACGAGAGAGGGGTCGGGAGGGGGGGGGGGGTGAGTGCTCAAAGCTTTCGCCTGGCCGGGGGGGGGTAGTGAGAGTGGGGGTAAATTGGGAGAGAGGGTATTAGGGGGGGGGGGAAATAAGTTTTTTTTTTCCCTTTTTTTTCTTTGATTTTCGAAAGTCGGCTATCACCGCTTTTGGGCAAATTTGTCATTGTGTCCTTGATGACATTCTAGTTTATAGTGCTTCTGAAGAAGAACACTTACAACATCTTAGGCAGGTGTTTGAGTTGTTACGCACAAACAAATTATATGCCAAGGAATCTAAATGTGATTTTCTCAAGGAGGAAATTCGTTATTTAGGGCATGTTATTTCAGCTAATGGCCTATACATGGATCAATCCAAAGTGGATACCATCCGGAAATGGCCACCTCCTAAAAATATGGAAGAATTACATATATTTTTAGGCTTTCCAAGTTTTTACCGAAGGTTCGTTAAAAACTATGCTCACATTGCTGTACCTATGATGGACCAACTAAAAGGCAAAGGTAAAGCTTTTCAGTGGGGTTCCGCTCAACATCACAATTTTGAAACACTCAAAGACGCATTAGCTACAACTCCTATACTGGCTATTGTAGATCATTTGAAACCATTCGTTTTGGAAACGGATGCTAGTGACCGTGCTATTGGAGCAGCCCTATTCCAAGAGGGACGACCAATTGCATTTGAAAGTAAGAAGCTGGATGCAGCCCAGCAAAATTATTCTGCTTACGAACACGAACTCTATGCAATAGTGTCTGCTTTAAAGACATGGCGGCACTATCTGTATGGTGCACAATTCGAGATTGTGTTTGACCATGAAAGCATCAAATGGTTTACACAACAAACATATTTAAAGAGTCAAAAAGCCAGGTGGGCCGAGATCCTTCAGGAATATGACGCCAAGCTAAGGTATCGCAAAGGCCGATACAATGTAGTGATAGACGCTCTCAGTCGAATGCCAGAGATCAATTCGCTCTTGTTTAGGGAACTTGTAGTGAATTTTTAAATTCTCTCAAGGGCATATATGAGCAAGAGGAAACATATTCCAAAGTGTGGAGCCATGTTCAAAAGAGAGATCCTTCTCACTATAATGCAGGTAGTGTACAATTAACATCCACACCTAGTTCTCCTTTATCAAGTGATCAACTACAGTGATGGAAGAATTTTACCATCGACAATGGGTACCTACTCCACAAGGGGAGAGTTTGTGTACCGACGGACACAGACATTCGGCGCCAAATTCTTTATGAATGTCATGATAGTCCAAGTGCAGGGCACCCGGGGATTGAAAAACTTATTCTCTCATACGACGACAGTTTTACTGGCCAGGTCTACATGGTTTTGTTCAAGCTTATGTCTTGCATTGCCAAAAATGTCAAGTTAACAAAGCAGAGCCCCTGAAAGCAGGAGGACTCTTACATCCTTTGGAAATTTCCAATGGAAAATGGGAAAGTATCTCTATGGATTTCATTGTAGGTTTACCAACCACTATACGAGGTCATGACTCAGTATGGGTAGTTGTAGACAGGTTGACTAAACTATGTAAGTTTATTCCGACCAAATCAACGATTAAGACACTGGAACTAACAAAGTTATTTGTGGACAATCTATACAAATTGTATGGGTTGCCAAGTAACATTGTTAGTGACCGTGATCGCAAGTTTAATAGCCACTTTTGGAGAGCTGTCTTTAAACGATTGGGTACACAACTCAACCTCAGTACAACTGATCATCCAGAAACAGATGGTCAAACGGAATGGGTTAACCAGGTGCTAGAGGATATGCTAAGAGCATATTTCAGCAAAAAATAGTCAAACTGGGAAGAATACTTACCTATTCTCGAGTTTTCCTACAACAGTTCTAAGCATGTCACAACGGGTTTTAGTCCTTTCATGCTCATGTACGGGTTTCAACCTAGGTTTCCAGTTACGGTGGGGTTGGCAACCAAAAAACTCCAACAGGTTAAGGATTTTCTCCAAGACCACATGGATATGCTGAACTTTGCTCGTCAGAATGTCCGACAAGCACAGGATGGGTATAAGAAATACGCTGATGAGAAACGTCGACAAGTTACCTTCGAAGAAGGGGAGGACGCATTTTTACGTGTACCAGAACATTCAAAAAGTCTGAAAACTAGACCGACACCTAAATTATCTCCCCGATATTGTGGGCCTTTCAAAATACTCAAGTGAGTTGGTGATCGTGCCTACAAACTATTACTACCATCACATTCTCGCATTCATCCGGTGTTTCATGTAAGCCGTCTACGAAAGCGGTTACATGGGGACGACAACGTCATTGACCAATAGGTTTTGGTTAATTACATTGAAACTCCTACCTTACCGCATGAACCTGAACGTGTTATGGATTATCATGAGTTGTGTACATGACATCATGTACGACAACAAGCCTTAATCAAGTGGAAAGACCGACCTGAAGAAGGTGCCACTTGGGAAAACATTAGTGTTCTTAAGAAGAAATTTCCCACTTTTGTTTTCGAGGACGAAAACTCTTCTTTAAGGGGGGAGTAATGCCAGGACAAGGGTCCTGTACCTTAAGAACTAGGATGGTCATGGACTACGGCCAAGGGTCGGGCTCGACAGTGTGGACAGGGGATCCGTATAGGACAAGGGGCTAGGAGCCCGCCTATCTAAAGGGAGGTTGGGAGGAGGATCTCTAGTTTAGTTTGCCTAGTTCTTATAACAAAGGCGTATAATGGTAGTTTCCACAAGTAACGTACAATACCAAAAGACAACGCGCTCAAACAGGCGCCAAATGATGCATACCCACAACAACTGCAAGTGACTTCCACTTGCCAATATATCACTCTACTCCAGCTACTTGTACTTGTCCCTCTAACCTATAACATGTAACCTGTAACCTGTAATCTGCAATCTGTACTCCCGAAGCTGAAGGTACTCGAAGAAGATCCTCCGTGGGGGCGCCAAAAGAATGTGAGCGGGAAGAAAACACACATGACGCCTCTATAATGACCCAACACACACTCTTGGGATGATACACACACACACACACACACACACACACACACACACACACACACACACACACACACACACACACACACACACACACACACACACACACACACACACACACACACACACACACACTATGGGGAACCACTCGGCTTACACAACCCACCTGACCGAGATAGGAAACACATCAATAGAGTGAGAGGAGAGAGACTACCCATTTGACCACTCCACACAGAGAGACACACACACATACACCCAAAAAAGTCAACTTAAAAGAGGAGAATTTCCAATGTTTAGATACAATTGAGCTTGGGCCAACACCAATGGGGCAAATAGCTCACACAACATGGGTAAAATATGCCAGATACAATCACAAATTGGAGTAGAGACTTCGCTCATAGGAGAAACTTACACAACCAAAACAACAAAAAAAAAGTGAGAAATTTGGCAAAATGGACAGCGCCATCATGTCTAGAACGGCCCAAAATCCCAGTCTACAATGTCAAAGTGCTCAAATCCGACCTCGGATGAGCAGATTATGGCCAAAACAGGCTCCAAAAACAACAAAAACTCACTTGCGGATGTTCGTCCTCTTCTCTCCACGTTTCTTCTGGTCTTCTCTCAGGTTTTTCAGTTCTCACTTAGATTTTTTACTTGGGCACCTTTGGTCTTTTAGTTGACCTCAAACGGCGGACCCCGAACAGGCCAAAAAGTGGCCTCACAGTGCATAATTGTCACCCTGCTTCATCCATCCGCACACTTGGCACTTAACTTTTTCCAATAATGCATCCCAAAATCACGTGAAGTGTCCCCCAAATACAATTCTCATGATGACCTTTTTGCATAATTATCATAGAAAAACACCCACGTTGTGTTCGTACTTATCCATTCGACCTCTTGACGCCACTGGATCCCATCTGACGCACCTGCTTACCTCATGTCATCGGCCCGTGGATAGCTTCCTTGAGAAGTTTTACGTGCTACCAACTCCTCATTATTATAGAAGAAACACACTGATACTGGTGACGATGAAAATCGATGCACTATGTACACCCTGTCCTACTTGCACACATGTGGGCCCTACGCAACCACCTGGCTCTGGAAAATGGGAAATCCTTTATTTGATGCACCATGCATGTGTATATACATATGCAAAATCTCTTGCTCCAAGAAACTCCTAACAGCGTGTGAGGTCTTGGGATTGAGGCTAGGCCCACTAGGTGTGTTTTTCAAGCATAGTTGTGTGCATGAAGCTTCCATCTTCATTGCACCAACAAGTTTTGTCAAGGAACACAAAGATTGTATTGTACAAAATCTCCTTTGATAGGAGAAGCTATAATACAAAGCCTTTTTGGAGGGGGGACTGACTCCATGTAAATCCGGTCCTCAACTGTTGTCAAAAATGACACATGGACTTTATGTGATTTGCCTCTTGTAAAAAAGGCCATTGGTACGAAGTGGGTTTACAAGTTGAAATGCAAGCTGGATGGTGAGATCGATTTCCATAAGGCTCAACTTGTTGCAAAGGATTATGCACAACAAAAAGGCATAGATTATGAAGAGACTTTTGCTCCCACTTTTTGTATGACTACTGTGTGTTTTCTATGTGCATTGGCAGCTCATTTTGGTTGGGATGTATATCAATCAGACCTTGTTACTACTTTCTTGAATGGTGACATATTTGAGGAAGTTTATGTAACGCAGCCTCACGGTTTTGTTAAGAAAGGACAAGAGGATAAGGTGTGCAAATGTAACAAAGCTTTGTATGGGTTGAAGCAATCTCCTCGTGCTTGGTATGAGAAGGCTGACACTCATTTGGTCAAACGAGGCTTTTGTAATAGTCCAACAGAAAGCACATTGTATGTAAAGTGTGAGGGTGATGTACTTCTCATTGTGGTTCTTTATGTGGATGGTTTTCTAATCACTGGACCAAATGAGAGACATATTGTTGATTTTAAGGCTGATTTGAATGCTACTTTCAAGATGAAAGATTTGGGGATGTTGCATCATTACTTGGGTATATAGTTTAAGGAGTGTGATGGCGGTATTGCCTTGTGCCAGAAAAGTTACATAGAGACATTGCTATGTAAATTTGGACTTAAGGATTGTAAACCTATTGCCACTCCCATGGAAATAGGTTTGAAATTGAGTTTTCATGATGCTGGTGATCCTGCAGATGTCACTCTTTACCAAAGTGTTGATGGATGCCTCATTTATGTATGCAACATGAGGCCGGATATTCAGTTTGCAATCTCACAATTTAGCAGATTTATGCATAGCCTAGGGTCTAAGCATTGGTAGGCTGCTAAGAGGATTTTTTGCTACTTGAGTGGCACTTTACATCTTGGCTTGTTTTATCCCAAGGGGGATCATTGCTGCCAAATTTGCATGCTTTTTTGGACTCAGATTGGGATGGTTGTTTTGACACACGAGTGTCAACAAGTGGTTTTTCTTTCATGGTTGCAAGCTCATGCATATCATGACTGAGCAAGAAATAACCTATTGGTTATTTCTTGTGGCACTTCCAGTTGTGAAGCTAAGTATAGGGTAGTCTTCACACCTACGATTGAGTGTGTATGGATTAGACGCCTTATGGCTGATTTGGGTGTTGGATAGGACACTACCAACACTATCTACGCTGACAATCAGAGCACATTGACAGTTGTAAGGAACCCAATTTTCATGCTCGCACAAAGCACATTGAGGTGCATTACCACCATGTCAAGGAGAGACCCTCAGTAGGAGAGATCAACTTGGCTATTGTGCCAACACAGGACAACCTTACAGATATCTTCACAAAGGTATTGTCTTGTGAGAAGTTCAAAGCTTTCCATAAAGCTTTGGGCTTACTCCCCTTTATGGAATGATCATGTCTTCAAGGCATGGCAATTCCCTTTACTCTATGTGCTAGCTCTCATTCACCGCATCACTCCAAGGGGGATTTGTTATCATATACATGTGGTAGTGATATGTGTGAACACAGTTAGGAACACTTGGGCATTTTTTCCCTCACTAGGAGGTCCCCCTCCCCCCCCCCCCCCCCCGTGCATTGTATATACGCCCATCAATCTAGGACTAACTTATCTTTCCATTGCACTAAGTAATACACTCTCTGTTGTGTGCCTTGAGCTTCCTTCATCTTCTCCAACCTGTGTGTGTTTGTCTGCAACCCTAATTCCAAAACTATGCAAATTATTCTACTTAGGATTTCTTTTGAAGTATATATGAATCTCTTTGCCAATAAAAGAACATAATTTATATGTCGATGCAAAGGGCTCTCTGTTTGGTCAATTCAACAAACGAGAATTTTTAGCAGATTCTACAGATCATGATAACCCAAAGGCCATTTTTGCAAAAAAATTTGTCAATGACATTCTATATCAGTAGAAAATTTCTCTGAGAAGGTTTGCTTGCAAGAAAATTTTAAAAATCACATTAAATTGGCTGATAGGGTGAAAATTGCAGAAACAGGGGTTTTAGACACAAAATTTGGCATATCTTGAAATTATGAGATCTAAATTACAAAAAACCAAGTGGACTAGATAGAGAAGATCAGTGTTCATAGCTGTGAAAATTATAGATTCATCTTTGGTGGAACATGGATCGATAGAACTAGGTATAATAGAGACCAATTGGTAGATACTGCTTTCAAGCAGCTGAAACCAAAGTTGGGGCCAAACTCGCACTTAAATCAAGAATAGCTTGAAAAATCATCAAAAGCTGCTCCATGTGACCGGAATTTGGGTATTTCCAACTTTTTGTGATCCAAATCCAAAAAGATTTGGGGAGTAGCTTCAAAATAGTATAGATTACAACCTGACCAAGTTTCATGTTAAAAGGAGATTAAACATGGATCATGATCCATATACCTCATCACAGATTTTGGCTAAGAATTGAGCAATGGGTAGCTGAGACTTAATGAAACATAATTTCCAAAAAAGACACTTACAAAGAGTTGAAAAGAGTGACCAAAAGGGCTTGAAATAGAAGATAGCCAAAAATCGCTAAAACACACCTAGTATTTCACTTTTGGCTTACTAAAACTTGTCAAAATTCAAAAGATTTTGGGGATAGCCTAAAAATACCTTCATCTATAAGTTATTCAAATTTGGAATCCAAAACTCTCCAAACATGGATTGCGATCCATGTACCTTTCCTAATCTTTTGAGCCAAAACCTAGTCTCTTTGATCTATATGCTATTTGTAGTCTATTCATCTCATTTGGATATCAAAACTCACGTCAAAATCCCAAAGTTGTTCAAGTATTCTAAGAAAGTACAAAAATTGACCTAATTTCCAATCCACAAGTCCAAACCCAAATTTTTTGATACTAGAGCATCTAGTAATCATATTGATCCTAATGGTACCAAGAAAACTCAATTTGGTCTCCAAACATGGATCACGATCCATGTTCCCATGGTGATAGCTTGACGTGAACTTTTCCTCGACTATAGTGCACATATAAGGAAACATATCCCCAAGTCCAATTTGGAAAAAAAGAGAAAATTTGGGTCAACAGGCATCAAAACAGAAGACAAACACAAAACTATAGATCAAACCTAGGGTTTGGCATTTGACCTATAAAAGAATTCTAAATTCAAAAGGATTTGAGATATAGCTTGTAGACATAGTGTGTAACAAGCTCTCGAAGATCAATTCTAGATGTGGTGGAACATGGATTGTGATCCATGTCCCCCAACCTCAAAAAAAGTTGAAAATTGTTACAGAGCCTATAGATGACCTTGTTTAGCTACTATCAAAACTCTAAGTCCAAAATTTGATGGGGGTCATGGATTGTGATCCATGTACCTTTTGACAGTGGGGGTGTGTGAGAGAGGTTTTTCTCCCCGTGCATTGTGTATATGCCCATCACTCTAGGGCTATCTTATCTTTCATTGTTCAGTAAGAAATATATACTCTCTACTGTGTGCCTTGAGCTTCTTTTTCTTCTCCAAGTTGTGTGTGCTTCCCTGCAACCCTATCTCCAATAAATAGTATCAAAGTAGGTTGCATCCTCTTGGCCCAACATAGCTTGCTCACTTTTTCACATTTTGATGAGCTTTGGTGAGCATCAATAGGTTGGAAAATACTGTAGGTAAGCTCGTAGAGCTTGGTCTACTTAGAATTTCCATTCGGGCTCATTTCGGTCTCTGTTTCCACTACACACACTATTGTGCATACAATTTTGTCCTTTTGTGTAGGATTTTTTATAGTGCAATTTTCTACATAATATGTCACCTACAGTCTTCTTGGGTTGTGCTACATAGCATGTGTGATGAGTGCGTGTGTGTGGTGCGTGCATGGAAATGGGAAGAGCACAAGCCGGTGTGGGTGGAGCAACCTCACAAGACTCAAGATGAGGAGCTCCTTATTCTCATATGTAATGAAGAGTAAGGGTATGTACACACGTGGACGGGCGGCCACCGACTCTAGACGTCTATGTGGGTAAAAGATGGAGTGCATTTACCCCAACAATCTGCATCCCTCTCACCCATAGGCAAACTGTGCATCCTGGCACCAACTTCAGCCTTTAACATGAGCATGTCAAAAAACTCCATATCTTTCAGCTCTGTCTGTGTCTATAGGGAGCAGACCTGCTCTACCTCTGCCTGCACAAAGTCTGACAACACCTGCTGCGTCTCACTAGAGCACTACCACTCTATCTCTGTCTCTACAGAGTCTACTAGCAGGTCCTGCACATCTAAATGCTCTGTCTCCTGAGCATGATGGAGATCACTGGTGAAAAAGACATGTCTTGTCTCTCGTTCAAAGCATGCTAGCAACAAAATTGAGACTACGTCGTCTCGAACCTCAGACACATGCATAGGATATACCAGGCCGCTGCAGACTCCTTTGGCAATCACTAGTGAACCGCAATGCATCTGGAAAGATTTCTCTCTAAGCAGTATGTGAAAACCAAAAGCTGTCAGTTGTCTCCAGAGATCAAACTCTGTCTCAGCTGAGGAACATAGCGTGCATGTCGTAGCATGTATGATGCACCACTGGGAAAAGACAAACAAACATCTCCTGCACCCTCTATGTCAAATGCCGAACCATCGGTCAAGTGTGCACAACCAAGTCTCCCACTAGAAAATGTGCTAAAACACTCACGACATGGTGAGACGTGGAAAGCAAAATCCCTATCTAGTAACCACTGTGGAGAAAGTATGCTATCCATAGACAAATATGCAAGAGGTACACTCAAGGCAAGCGTGACATCACTGTCACTGGCATAGACTGCCACTCAAACTACCTCTCTAACATCCTTCAAAGCCATATCTACATCTCACATACATCTCCGTTGCTGTCTCATACGTATGAAACAACGGTGTCTAATGTGACTTGTGTGACCGCAATGCCAACAATGCGTGTATCGGCAAGAACGAGACCGCCGTCTCTCAATGTCACACATGTCTGCTGCCATAACGCCAAAATGGAACAAAGTGGGAGATCACTTGACCACTATGCTAATCAAGCATAAACCAATCAGTATCTCAATAGTGAAAACATATAACCTGCATGCTGTATTCTCATGCTCAGAATATGCGTCGATGTAAGAATGTGAAGCAAAATTAAAGGAGACCTGCAATCACTACGAGCATACCATAAATGTATGGCTAAGAACCAAAGTATGGAAAGAAATTTGGGAAAAATATGATAGAATCTCCCCTGTAAATTGAGCAAAACCTCAAGTATAATCTCAACCATAAACCATGCCAAACTGGCAACAAAGTGGGAGGTAACTTGACCACTACACAATGCTCAAAAGCATGATCAATCGCATCAAAATTGGCTCACACATATGCCTAAAAGCAACTTCAAAATCTGAAAACTTACAAGCATAAACTGGGACAAACTACTCAACTGAGTGCATGTACGCAAGTAGAGAACAAGCTAGCTTAAAACGCATCCCATGAGAGAAACTACTTGCAAAATATCTGCAAAAACTTGTGAAACCTGTGACTGTCTACCTGTAGCCACACGAGCATACACAATCACAATCCTCACTCCTGCAAGAGTGGGTACAAGAACACCAAACCGTGTCTAAACTGACAAAACTTGTCAAAATTTGTCAAAGTGAGAGTAAGCACTCGATCATTGTCAAAGTGGGAATATATCGACCACTGTAGAAGATGGCATAACACTGCAAACTTTTATGGCGAGAAGACGGGGAAAACAAACAAAATTTCCTTTGCAAAATGACTCAAAACTCAACGCAAATTGCAAGCCAAAAAACTGCAGATAGCTGGTAGAGTGGGAGTTAACTCGACCACTACACCATCAAAGAGCAAACTGTGAATACATGCAAACCAGAGTGAGCATCTAAGAAAACTCTGGTAGAGTTTCCCTGGAAACTGAGCAAGAAACTCAAAAAATATTACCAAATCACATGAAAACTAGACACATAGTGTCTCAGTAAACAGGTCCACAAACGGTCTACATATGCTACCAAAAGCTTAACTGGCTCACTCCTAAGCGAGTGGCTCTATGGACGTGTACCTGTCCAAAAAAACCTGTAAACCTAAAAATTTGCTACCTACGAGCTATCTTAGCTCAAGCGTATCCACATATGCATACATAGCATGAAACTGCACAAGTCGTGCAAAAACTTCTCTCTAGTGCTCCACACAAGCTGCATACAATCTGTAAGCAAAACCGTTGAAGAACTAGCAACTACTACCTCATCGATAAAAAAACATGTCGATCAAAAACATTGTCCAAGAGCTATGTGTGCTCAAGGAAAAACCTGCTTTGGAATGGTCTGTCAGAGCTGTATATGTGGGTATGTGCCGTCAAAGCCAAAACTGGAGATGATCGTTGAAGTCGGAAAGCCAGGGTGGTCGTTGGAGCCGTCTTGTACCTCTAGGCGGAAGTGCTAATGCTATGGCTGCCTATGCTCGAAGTCGAGAAAATGCTCGATGTCGGCTTCCACCACCGGGCAAAAGTGCGCTAGTCGAATAGCTGCAAATCGGTGTCAAAACTGATGTGCCAAGCCGAGCCATCAATGCTTGAGGCTGTAGATGATGCTAGAAGATTGAGCTCGGGCCAATGCCGGATAACACCGAGCTTATTCACCTGCACGTAGCCAGTGTGTTCTCACACACTTCGCTTTCTCTCAATCTCCTTTCACTCTCCAAGCAGTTGTACACCCAACTGTCTTGAAAAACAAAGTCTTTGTGTTTTGGCTTTTTGACCCATCTGCACTCCGAATTAGAAAACAATTTCTTTTACAAAGTTGTAGATCTTGAAGAGATCTACATTTTGATAACAAAGTTTTGAAATCGAAGCTTCCTAGCTCAAGTTATGCCCAAAATACTGAACAACTGTCTAGCTGCCAAACCTGAGTGACGTGCTTCTCAATGTCCCTAGCTCACAGAAAACTTGATCTCTCTCCCCTTTTGCCTGGTGGGGTGTAAGCTCCTGTTACCTTGATCTTTTAGATCTACAAATCCGTGTTGAACTACCTTCAATCCGACGCCGTCAAGCACCGAACTCTGTTTCCACCGAGAGGTTGCCGCGGCCGCCTAGCCATAGCTCTAATACCAACTGATGAGTGCACATGTGCGCGGATGCATGCATGGGTTCGTGTGTGGTGTGGTGCGTGCAGGGAAGGGGGAAGAGCACAAGCCAGTGTGGGTGGAGTAGACTCACAAGACTCAAGATGAGGAGCTCCTTATTCTCATATGTAATGAAGAATAAGGGTATGTACACACGTGGACGGGCGGTCGGACTCTGGACGTCCGAGTGGCAAAAAGAAGGAGCGCCTTTACCCCAACAACGTGCTGGTCCCAGTTTTTTTCTCCTCTTTTTGGGTAGTTTTCACATCAAGTACATGTACTTGTCATGGTTGACAACAATACAAATGTGTTCAAAGTGTTCGTTTGTTGAGGATAAATTGGATGGGGACAATTATCCAATGTGGGCTTACATGATGCAGCATGTTCTTGTGTCAAAGGGTGTTTGGAATGTTTTGTAGGGCATTGATGTACGTCCTGGTTGTATGGATACAGGATATTGAGGATGTTGCAGGTTTTGGTGGTAGGATTGCTGCTACCATAGCTATTTTGCCTACGGATGAGTAATTTTGTTGGGATGTTAGAGATGCGCAGGCTCATGCATTGATTGTGTTGTCTGTGAAGCACACAACTCAATTTGCAAAACAAGCTTGGGATATTCTGGCTAGTCTTTATGTAAGTCACAATGAGGCTAAAATTGCTTGTTGTATGCATGAGGAAGATGAAATGGACAATTTTCTTGTTGGTATCAACGATATTAATAAGAGACTTATTTCTATAGGTGAAGTCATTCTTGATAGTTTCCTTGTATAGACTGTTCATGATGCTTTGCGAGATTCTTATTAGACTTTTGCTAGTACTTAGAGACTTATGACCCAAGGAAATATTGATGTTGTCAAGTTTGATGCATTATGCACATCACTTTTGCAAGAGCCACTTTCATCAAGAAAAAATAAGGCTAAACAGCGTGCAATTGAATAGGCTTTTATTGGTGCTCAAAGAAAAAGTGGTAACAACAATGTAGCCACTTCTCATGGTTCTTTTGCAAGTGGTAAATCACTTGTTCCTAATGATTCTATTGGCAACACTTCGTTTGGGAATTTTGGTGAAAAACTCAAGAAGGAGATGCGTTGCCATTATTGTAAAGCTAATGATCACTTGATCAAGCAATGTCCAAAATTGAAGGCAAAAGAGGCTATGAAGAAAGAGGTTGGTTACACTACAAGTGCAACTATTGTATAATCTTTTGCAAAAGGAGATTGTGATGCTCATGTAGATGCAAAGTGGGAATTTTGTACACAATGCACTTATGTTCCTTCTGTCCATGATGCATGTATGTCAATTGCTGCAAAATCACATGTGTGGTACTTTGATAATTGTGCAACAAAGCACATTACCTCTCATTATGACTCATTTACCTCTCTCAAGGATGTCCCTCATGAGAATATAGTCACTTTGTGCCTCTTACCTGGTCAAGAGAGTTGGAAAGATTGTGCAAACTACTACAAATGGCAGTTCTTTCAGACTTATTGATGCACTATATATACTTGAGTACTTGGGATAAAAAAGAACCTTTTGTTTGTATTTGCAGTTGCTACTTGATCTTGTTATAAAATTTGTGGATGATAGATGTACATTTCATGATCTCAGTTTTGGTGATGAAACTGTTGCATCTGGTATTTTGTGATGTGGCCTATATAAGCTCACTTTGTATGACAAGTGTAGGCAACTTTTGCAAATGCAATTGTGGATTCAAAGGCTATTTCGGATGCAAAATGTTGGCATGCATGTTTTGGGCATCTAATTTTTTCTAGTTTGCTGTCTTTGCAAAAAATTGATATGGTTGCTTCTTTGCTACCTCTTGAAGAACCTGTGAAGCATGTAAAGGCTGTATTTTGGGTAATATGCAATGTTTAAGTTTTCCAAAGGATGGTTCAATAAGGGCTACATGTAGGTTGCAGCTTGTGCATAGTGATGTTTGTGGGCCTATGTAAACTCCGTCCTTAGGCATTAACTGTACTTCATGACTTTCATTGATAATTGCTCTAGACATGCATGGGTGTATCCGCTTAAAGCTAAGTTCAAAGTGTTTATGTGCTTCAAGCAATTTCTGTCTATGAATGAAAATGTCTCTAAATGTACTATGGGCACTCTCCATTCAGATAGAGGGGGGGAGTATATGTCTCATGAGTTTAATACATTTCTGGCTAGTCGTGGGATTAAACACCAATGTATAGTGCCGTTGGGTAAGGTGCACCGTTCAAAGTTTCCAAACGATGGTTCAATAATAAGGGCTACATGTAGGTTGCAGCTTGTGCATAATAAGGTTTGTGGGCCTATACAAACTTCATCCTTATGAAATTACCTGTACTTCATGACTTTCATTGATGATAGCTCCAAGTATGCATGGGTCTATCCACTTAAAGCTAAGTTTAAAGTGTTTATGTGCTTCAAGAAATTTTTGGCTATGGATGAAAATGTCTCTAAATGTACCATGGGCACTCTTCGTTCAGATAGAAGGAGGGAGTATATGTCTCATGAGTTTAATGCATTTCTAGCTAGTCATGGGATAAAACACCAATGTACAATGCAGTATACACCTCAACAAAATGGTGTTGCTGAGAGGAAAAATTGGTTGCTTATGGAGATGGCACAATGTATGGTCAAGAGTCAAGCTTTGTCACATTTGTTTTAGCTTGAGGCCATCATGTGTGCTACTTATGTACTTAACAAGTGTCCTATGAAAGCATTGTAGTCTATGACTCCTTATAAAGCATGACATGATAAGAAGCCATCAATTGATCACATGCGCGTTTTTGGCTGTTTGGTTTATGCTTTGATGCCACAAATGCAATGCAAAAAATTGGATGATAAGGTTGTCAAATGCATTTTTGTTGGTTACAATACTAAGAGCAAAGGTTATACATTATACCTGCCACAAAAAAAACATATCTTAGTGTCATGAGATGTTATGTTTGTGGAAGATTCAATTTAGCCCTTGTTGTCATGCACTAGAGATAGTATTCAAAGCTCACATGACACTTGTGACAATTTTTTGCCTCTTTTTAGTGGTGGAAACTATAACGTATATTCCAATGAGGCAAATGTACAGCCTATGGGGGTTTCAAAAAATGTTACGGATTGGCCTATTTTGATGTAGATGTACATGATGTACTTGATGTGGAAAGGGTTGAGAATGAGTAAGCTAGAGCTATGCCAAAATGGTTGGTGCATACTTTTTGTGACAGTACATTGGATGCACCTTTGTCTAGTCATATTCGTTCAGGTTCTCACCATGTATCTTATGCATTAGTTTGTTATGCTTTGGCTATTTCTAGCTTGTGTGATGTAGAGGAACCTCTACCCTTTGATGAAGCATAGAATTCTAAAAAGTGGATGATTGCCATGCATGGACATTATGTGGTTTGCCTCCTTGCAAAAAGACCATTGGTACAATGTGGGTTTACAAGTTGAAACGTAAGTTGGATGGTGAGATTGAGCGCTATAAGGCTCCACTTGTTGCAAAGGGTTATGCACAATAGAAAGGCATAGATTATGAAGAGACTTTTGTGATCACTAGTCTGAATGAGACACATATTGTTGAATTTAAGGCTGACTTGACTGCTACTTTCATGATGAAAGATTTGAGGCTGTTGCATCATTACTTGGGCATATAGTTTAAGCAGTGTGATGGTGGTATTGTAAGTAAATTTTGACTTGAGGATTGCAAATATATTGCTACTCCCAAGGATACAGGTTTGAAAATCAAGTCTTCATGATGCTGGTGATCCTATCGATGTTACTCTTTACCAAACTGCTATTGGGTGCCTTATTTATGTATGCAATACAAGGTTGGATATTCAGTTTTCAGTCTCACATGTCATCAAATTTATGTATAGCCTAGGGTCTAAGCATTGGTATACTTTTAAGAGGATTTCTCACTACTTGAGTGGCACTTTACATCTTGGATCGCTTTATCCCAAGGGGGAATAATTGCCACTAGATTTACATGCCTTTTTAGACTCTGATTGTGCTGGTTGTTATGACATGCGAGTGTCCACGAGTGGTTTTTGTTTCATTCTCATCAGTTCATTCATATCATGGTCGAGAAAAAAGAAACCTATTGTGGACACTTCTAGTTGTGATTCTGAGTATGTAGTAGTCTTCACAGCTACGTAAGTGTGTATGGCTCAAACACCTTATGCCTGATCTGGGTGTTGGACAGGACACTGCCAACATCATCTACACTAATAGTCAAAGCGCATTGGCAGTTGCAAGGAGCCCAGTTTTCCATGCTCGCACAAAGCACATTGAGGTGCATTATCACTATGTCAGAGAGAGATTCTCAATAGGAGAGATCAACTTGGCTTATGTGCCAACACAAGACAACTATGTAGATATTTTCACAAAGACATTGTCTCATGAGAAGTTTGAAGCTTTCCACAAAGCTTTGGGCTTACTCCCCTTTGTGAATTGATCATGTCCTCAGGGCATGGCACTTCTCTATACTCTATGTGCCAGATCTCATTCACCACATCACTCTGAGGACATATTTGTTACCATACATATGTGGCAGTGATGTGTGTGAACACACTTAGGACCACCGGGGCATTTTTTCCTGACTAGGAGGTCTCCCCCCCGTGCATTATATACACCCATCACTCTAGGGCTATTTTACCTTTTATTGTGCACTAAACAATATATACTCTCTGTTGTGTGCCTTAAACTTCTTTGTCTTCTCCGAGCTGTTTGTGTTTCCTTGCAACCCTATTTCCAGCAGAACTAAAATACCATTTTGAGACCAAGATACAAGCAAAAGTTCCCATGTCCTAGTCTTGAGATTGTTTTGAAAGCTGTTTTAATATTAATTCACCAAAATTACTTTAACTTTTGCTACAAAACTCCAGATTGAATCAGCCAAGATAAAAGCTTGTGATGAATTCGAAACTTGTAAGGTACCCAAAACCAATTTCCATAGACCAAAGGGTCACAAAGACCTGACTTTTGAGAGACATAACGAGTGACAAAAAGGGATAAGTTTCATAAAGCCAAGGTGGGTTTGTCAAAGACTATCTTGAGAGTATTGAATGAAACTTAATCATGACAAATCATCTACGTATTTTCAGCCATGTGTGAGTGCATCGGTGATCTTTGAGACCAAAACACAAGGAGTTGGACCTCAATCTATGGGAAGAACAGGATTCAACAAGTCTCTTGAATATAATCATGTTTTAAAGACTAAAGCTATGAGGTCTATAGGACCGTGGTTTGAACATAGATTTCCAAAAATGTTGCAAGGTCATATATCAAAGAGGATTCCACTGATTTTCTCCAAGACAAGAAGAGAGAGCAAGAGACATCTTTGCAAGAGACCCAAATTGGTCAAATTGGTAATTGAACCACAAAAAATAAGACCATCTCAAGTGGCCGAATTTGTCAAGACAAAGTACAATGGGTCAGAGGATCCGTATGCACAAGTGTCACTATTTAAACAAGTGTTACAAGATAAACAAGTATCTAATTTTCATACACAACATGAGGGATTCAACTTAACCTTGAAAGTGATAATGTCGACTTGGTTCCAACCATTGAGCATAGAGGCTTTTTCAAATGTCAAAAATCTCTTGCAAGAATTTGCAAAGGAGTTCTCTAAAAGGGGGCTCAAGCACAACATGGTGTCACAGATCTATGCTTTCAAGAAAAAGGATGATGAAAAAGAACTAGACACTGGAATAGAGATGGTTGACATATCCACATCCTAAGGTTGAGAAATAGAGATTAGAAATGTGCAAATAGCTCATAGAGATAGCTCAAGGCTCTAATGGAGTAAGAGAAACAAAACAAACCTAGACAAGAAGTATTAATCTGCAAAAGGGACGGGCATAAGGGAAGTGAAGCAAAGGTTCAAATGAGACAAGATATAGAAACACAATTGGACAATAGGGTAGTGGGCTAATACCATAGATGACTCAAAGTCATTAGTGATGTTACCCATTCCTCAAGTGGAAGATCCATGGCCACAAGTCTTATGGGAAACAATAAGGAATAAGAAGTGAAACATTTAATGGTCTAGTAACTTGTGTGTAGCAAAAAATAACATAGACATAGTGAGCATTTCATTAAGAATAGATTCCTATACAGCATAGCAAGAGTGCTTGGATGGAGAGAGAGCAACAAAAGCATAAAACCTAGTTAGATAGGCATGAACAATACTTCAAAAAGAAAGAGAAATTAAGCTATTAACAACAGTTGAGGACCGGATTTTCATGGAGCCGGTTCCCCCTCCAAAAGGCTTTGTATTATAGGTTTGCCCCATCAAGGGAGACATTTTACAATACAGTACTTTATGTTCCTTCAATAACTTGCTGGTGCAATGAAGATGGAAGATTCAAGCACCAAGCTTACACTTGAAAACAAAACATCAATTCCCTCACGGTCTCAGACCCAAGACCTCACACACCTTCAAAGATGGTGAGAGCTAGCGGGGTATGAGGAAGAAGGAGTATTCTTACGAGAAAGAAGTATGTCTTCTCACATAATCATTCTCAATAGCTTAGCATAGCTTAGTAATTAGCATGGTAGAGGGGATGAGCATGCATTGGAGCTTGGCTCTTGGTTGGATTTGCATCACAAAGCCAAGAGTTGTTGGTGTAGGCCCCCCTTCTCACAAGCTTTGAGTAGATGATGAGCCTTCCGTTAAAGCTTGAGAAGGAGATAGTCTTCTTTACATCACACATGAGCTTGTTTGAGTATGTGTGTGATAATGTCTTGCAAAAATCACCCCCCTCTTTCTCTTGGTCGACCCCTCTTGCTATTTGCTCATGCTGGGATCGTATTGGCCTCTGCAAAGCTTAGCCAATGACAATTAAGAAGCATAACTGACAGCCTTGTGACATGTGTCCTCCTTTCCCCTTTTGTGAGAGATTTAGGTATTTAAATAATGCAATTAAACTCTCATTGAACCTCTTAGTCTTCTGGCCAATAGGAATCAGGCAAGCCATTCGGTTGCTGAATGCTCATTGGACCCCTTGGGAGACTGTCCAATAGTCTTCTAGAGAGCTTAATTTCTATTGTTTCTTTTATCAAGTTTTTTTTAAATGAATTAAGCTGAATTTACTCTAGCTTAATTCTCATTGGTCCACCTCTATGGCCATCCAATGGGATTTGAATGCACCTTGGGGGCAGCTAGGGTAGGAAGCTGACATGTGTCCACCATGCCCTTTGTGTAAAGGGAGCTTGGAAGAGTGTGTGTGTGTGTGTTTCTCTCTTATCCCCTACAAATTGGGCTTGCCCCCTCTTTCTAGGGATGTGGGAAGACTTTTTAGTCTTCCCCATGACCATCCAATTCCCGCACACTTTGGATATTGGACATTACCTTTGAATTTTTGGAACCTTAGCATTTTGGAAGTCTTAATGGGCTGAACTTTAGGATCTTTGAAGCCCATTGATGCACATTGCTCTTTTTCAGATGGCCCCCCTTTGGATCCCTATTTTCCCTCCTTTGGATCCCTACTGTGACCGGTCTGCCAGTCTAACCAATATTCTAGCTTTTTCTCCCATGGTACTTCCGCATATTGAATGATTAGTTTAACATGAGAAAATGATTTAGGAGAATTAGATACTAGTTATTATGACATTACCTCTCTCTTGAAATCATAGTTGTCATCGATTATGAGGTAGAGACGATAAAGCCTAGTCATTAGTCCGTTTGCTCGGGTAGAGGATCCCTATTTTACCCAACGATATCATCCCAGAATGGATGACTAGTCCATTTGGTGCTTGAGAGTGTTAGCTGCCGCAAACATGTCTGCACTTTAGTCCGTATCAATCTTTCATAGTAGTAGAGTGACAAGCTCTACCTCGTGTTCGGGAGACGCCGTCTCCACAAACATGATCCTAAGCATGCATACTCATTAGCATGTGTCATAATAATCAATATCTAATTCTCCTAAATGATTTTCTCATATTAAACTGATCATTTAATGTGGGGAAGTGCCAAGGGAGAAAAAGCTAGAATATTGGTTAAGTTAGCAGACCGGCCACAGTAGGGATCCAAAGGAGGGAAAATAGGGATCCAAAGGGGGGGCCATCTGCAAAAGAGCCATGTGAAACAATGGGCCAAAAAGACCCTAAGGTTCAGCCCATTAAGACTTCCAAAATGCTAAGGTTCCAAAATTCAAAGGTTGTGTCCAAAGGTCAACCCTAGGGAAAATTGGATGCTTAGTGTGTGCCCAAAAAGTCTTTCTACATCCCTACATGGGAGGGGGCGAGCCCCAAAGCTAGGGGATGAGAGAGAAAGCCACACACACACACACAGGCTCCCTTTACACAAAGGGAATGAGGGACACATGTCAGCTCCCTAGTCCAGATGCCCACAAGGTGTGCCCAATTCCTATTGGAAGACCCTTGAAGTGGACCAATGAGAATTAAGCTAGAGTAAATCTAGTTTAATTAATTTAAAAACATTTAATAAAAGAAACCAATGAGAATTAAGTCTCCTAGAAGACTATTGGGCAGTCTCCCAAGGGGTCCAATGAGCATTCAGGAGCCCCATGGCTTGCCTGATTCCTATTGGCCAGGAGGCAAAGGGGTCCAATGAGAGTTTAGTTTAATTATTTAATTACCTAAAGCTCTCACAAAAGGGGAAAGGGGGACACATGTCTAAAGGCTATCACTTATACTGCTTAATTCCTATTAGCTTGACCTGGGGAGGTCCAATGAGGCAAAGGCCAGACTTATTTAGCAGCTAGGGCTCGCCCAAGAGAGAGGGGGGGCTGATTTTTGCTTGGCATTGACACACACACTCTCACACTTGACCATGTGTGAAGGGAAAATACTCTATCTCCTCCCAAGCTTTAATGGAGAGCTCATCACCTACTCCAAGCTTGTGAGATAGAAGCCTACATCAACACTCTCTTGGCATGTGGATGCAAATCCAACCAAGAGCCAAGCTTCAATGCATGCTCATTTTCTCTACCAAGCTAATTACTAAGCTAAGCTATGCTAATATGAGTGATTATGTGAGGAGATGTACTTCTTTCTCGTAAGATACTTCTTTTTCCTCTCAATCTACTCTCATACCCTGCTAGCTCTCACCATCTTCGAAGGTGTGTGAGGTCTTGGGTCTGAGAACGGGGATAATTCAAGTTGTGTTTGATTAAGTGTTTTGCTTGGTGTATGAAGCTTCCATCTTCATTGCACTAGCTAGTCTTGAAGGAACACAAAGAATTGTATTGTACAATGTCTCTCTTGATGGGAGAAACCATAATACAAAGCCTTTTGGAGGGGGGACCGGCTCCATGCAAATCCGGTCCTCAACTGTTGTCAATAGCTTAATTGCTCTCTCTTTTGAAAGTATTGTCGATGCTATCTAACTAGGTGTTATGCTTTTTGTTGCTCTCTCCACCCAAGCACTCTTGTAATTCTCATTAGGAATCAACTCTAATGAAATGCCCACTATGTTCATGCTAAATTCCGCTACACAAAAGATTTTAGGCCATTAAATGTTACAGCATGTGTGCACTATAAAGAAAAAGAGAGTCTTATAAGACAATAACTTTGTTCATTTAAACATTTTTACGTTTGCTTACTCTAGGGAAGCATTGTAAGCATTGACAAGGTTTAGGTTATCCTTTAATTGTATGCCTTGCATCCATCTAGAATCTTCAAAAGGATAGTTCTTAAACTTAATAAGATACCGTAGGATAATATTATCACCTCTCAATACCTTGTCTTCATGTCATGGAATGGACTCGGGCTGCAGAACCTCTTCTTGGTCCTCGATCTCCGGTGGGTCTTCAATAGTTGGTTTTTGATGTGGATCTCCTTTGTAAGGCTTTAGTAGGCTCACATGGAAAGCATTGTGTATGAGCCGTGACTGGGCAACTTGAGTTGATAGGCCATCTCATTGATTGGGCTAAGAATCTCGAAGGGACCATAGTACCTTTTTGCTAATTTAGCATAGTACTTTTGGTGTCCCATAGGATTCTTGCCCGTTGTGTGTCTTAATCGAGCCTTGCAAAATTTAAGTAAGACACAATCATTTTGTTTAAAGGCTTGAGCTCTTATGTGCTTATCAACAACAAACTTTTGCCTTTGTTGTGAGATAGAGATAGCATCCTTAATCTTTTGGAAAGATTCTTGTAGGTCTTGTTGGAATTAGGTTTGCTGGAAAACACACACAGCTTGGAGAAGACGAAGGAAGCTCAAGGCACACAACAGAAAGTGTATTACTTAGTGTACAATAAAAGATGGATAGCCCTAGAGTGATGGGTGTATATACAATGCACGGGGGGAAAGACCTCCTAAAGAGGGAAAAAATGCCCGACAGTCCTAGTGTGTTCACACACATCACTACCACATGTATATGGTAGCAAATCCCCCTGGAGTATTGTGGTGAACGAGAGCTGGCACATGAGTAAAGGGAAGCGCCATGCCCTAAGGACATGATCAGTCCACAAAGGGGAGTAAGCCCAAAGCTTTGCAAAAAGCTTTGAGCTTCTCATGAGATAATGCCTTTATGAAAAGATCTGCCAGGTTGTCTTGTGTTGGCACATAAGCCAAGCTGATCTCTCTTGCTGAGAGCCTCTCCTAGACATAGTGGTAATGCACCTCAATGTGCTTTGTGCGAGCATGAAAAACTGGGTTCCTTGCAATTGCCAATGCGCTCTATTTGTCAATGTAGATAGTGTTGGAAGTGTCCTGTCCAACACCAAATCAGCCATAAGGGCGTCTAAGCCATATACACTCAACCGTAGCTGTGAAGACTGCCCTGTACTCAGCCTCACAACTAGAAGTGGCTACAATAGGTTTCTTCTTGCTCAACCATGATATACATGAATTGCCAAGCATGAAACAAAAACCACTTGTGGACACTCACGTGTCAAAACAACCAGCCCAATCTGAGTCCAAAAAAGCATGTAAGTCTAGCGGCAATGATCCCCCCTTGGGATAAAACAAGCCAAGATAGTGTTGGCAGTGTCCTGTCCAACAACAAATCAGCCATAAGGGCATCTAAGCCATATACACTCAACCGTAGCTGTGAAGACTGCCCTGTACTCAGCCTCACAACTATAAGTGGCCACAGTAGGTTGCTTCTTGCTCAACCATGATATACATGAACTACCAAGCATGAAACAAAAACCGCTTGTGGACACTCACGTGTCAAAACAACCAGCCCAATCTGAGTCCAAAAAAGCATGTAAGCATGGAGGCAATGATCCCCCCTTGGGATAAAACAAGCCAAGATGTAAAGTGCCACTAAGGTAGCAGAAAATCCTCTTGACAACCTGCCAATGCTTAGACCCTTGGTTATGCATAAATTTGATGACCTATGAGACTGCAAATTGAATATCCGGCCTCGTGTTGCATACATAAAGGAGGCATCCGACAACAGTTTGGTAAAGAGTGACATCTGTAGGATCACCAGCATCATGAAGACTCAATTTTCAAACCTATTTCTAGGGGAGTGGCAATAGATTTGCAATCCTCAAGTCCAAACTTACATAGCAATGTCTCTATGTAACTTTTCTGACACAAGGAAATACCACCGTCACACTACTTAAATTGTATACCCAAGTAATGATGCAACAACCCCAAATCTTTCATCTTGAAAGTAGCATTCAAATCAGCCTTAAATTCAACAATATGTCTCTCATTTGGTCTAGTGATCAACAAATCATCTACATAAAGAACCACAATGAGAAGTACATCATCCTCACGCTTTACATACAATGTGCTTTTTGTTGGACTGTTACAAGAGCCTTGTTCAACCAAATGAGTGTTAGGTTTCTCATACCAAGCACGAGGAGATTGCTTCAACCAATACAAAGCCTTCTTACATGTGCACACTTTGTCCTCTTGTCCTTTCTTGACAAAACCGAGAGGTTGCGTTACATAAACTTCCTCAAATATGTCACCATTCAAGAAAGCAGTAACAATGTTTGATTGATGTACATCCCAACCAAAATGAGCTGCCAATGCACATAGAAAACACACAGTAGTCATACAAAAAGTGGGAGAAAAAGTCTCTTCATAATCTATGCCTTTTTGTTGTGCATAATCCTTTGCAACAAGTTCAGCCTTATGGAAATCAATCTCACCATCCGGCTTGCATTTCAACTTTGTAAACCCACTTTGTACCAATGGCCTTTTTGCCAGGAGGAAAATTCACATAAAGTCCACGTGTCATTTTCTATAAGTGCATCATATTCTGATTGCATGGCAGCCATCCAATCTTTTGAATTTTGTGTCTCATCAAAAGACAGAGGTTCCTCAATATCATGTAAGCTAGACACAGCCAAAGCATAACAATCTGATGCATAAGATGCATGGCAAGAGCCTGAACGAGTGCGACTAGACAAAGGTGCATCCAATTTACTATCACGCAATGTATGCACGAGCCATTTTGGCATACCTCTAGCCTGCTCATTTTCAGCCCTTTCCTCATCAAAGACTTCATGTACATCTGCATTAGTAATAGGCTGATCTGTAACATTTTCAAAAACCCCCATAGGCTGTACATTTGCCTCATTGGAACTTACATTCATATTTCCACCACCGAAAAGAGGCAACAAAGTGTCATACATGTCCTGTGAGCTTACATTACTGTCTCTAGTACATGACAGCAAGGGCTGAACATTATCTTTCACAACCACTACATCCCATGAAACCATAATATGCTTTGTTGCGGATGATAAAACCTATAACCTTTGCTTTCAACACTATAACCAACAAAAATACATTTAACAACCTTATCATCTAATTTTCTGCGCTGTGTTTGTGGCACCAAAGCTTTGCCAAACAGCCAAAAACAGCCAAACAGCCAAAAATAGGCATGTGCTTAATAGAAGGTTTTCTTTCATGCCATGCTTCATATGGAGAAATAAACTGCAAAGCTTTCATAGGACACCTATTCAGTACATAAGTGGCACACATGATAACCTCAAGCCAAAAAGAATGCGGCAAAGCTTGACTTTTGACCATACATCGTGCCATTTTTGTAAGTGACCTGTTTTTTCTCTCAGCAGCACCATTTTGCTGAGGTGTATAAGGCCATTAACCACTTATAAATAACTCACAGCATTTGAAATCAGTTTACTAGTTTCCCCTATTTAATTAGTCCTAAAAATAGAGTATTTCTGTTAAAGTAATTAGCTATATTAATTATCTGAGTTTCTCCTAATTATCAAGGGTTCCTTAACACCTAATTAACCACTAATAAATAACTCAAAACATTTGGCATCAATTTGATTATTTCCCCCTTTAATTTTCACTTAAAAACAATGTAATTCTGCCAAATTAATTAGGAAAATTACTCAAAAAATTATAGGATAATTTCCTAGCTTAATGACTGTTTAATGAAGCTCTGATAATTACCTCAACTTAATCTAAGCTTAATTAATATATTTCCCATTAATTCATGGTTAATTTAACTAATTTCAGCCCTAATATGATAGGATGATTAATTAGCTTAACACTACCAAGCTTAATTACAACAATCAGCAGAGAATAATTAATTAAGAGAGAATTTATGAGTATACATAGGCCTAATCTTTGATTTATTAACAAAATAGCTTAATCTAACCTTGCTAATTAAGAAGGATTAGGCTAATTACCATTTAAATTCATCAACTAGAGCTTAATCTCTAGTGATTTTTGCGTAGCGGTCTCTCTAGATGAGAGAGAGTGTGTCAAGGCTCCGAGTCTTTCAAATTATGAAGCAAGGGGTCCTATTTATAGTTTTCTGGCACTCACAAGCTCTCACAGACTGGAAAAGGCAGTTGGTTGCAGTTCAAGCAGTCGCCAACAAGTCAAAAAATGCCCCCTACTGCTAAATGAGTCCCTGGAAGGTCAGTGATGACCCTCCCATTACCTGCCAGCTTTTAAAATGTCAATTCTGCTATAATTTGACCTATTTTTTCTTAATTGGTAAATATCTTGTAAATATCTGGTAAATATCTGGGAGGCCTTTATTAAAGTCTATGCTTAAATGATTACTGCAATCCTTCAATTTTTCTTAATAATTTAATTTACATTGAATCTTCCGGAAGGATTAGCGGAGTAAGTTTTTGTCCGAATTTAAATCTGAAAATTTATGCCCCGGGGTTTGCTGTGCTTAAGATTCCAAAAATACCAATATTTGCCATGGTCGGACAATTCTACATTTCTTTTTCAATAATCATATCAGTTTGATTAAGCTTTATACAATCTTTAAGGTTTCTAAAACTGGAAACCTTACAATCACCCCAACTTAAGAATTTGAGATGCCCTCATCTCAACCGAAATTGAAAAATCTTTGAGAAGAGAAATTCATCCTCCCAAGTGGCATTTGCGAAAGGATAACCTTTCCACTTTACCAATGTTACTGATTACTCTAAGAGTTCTTTCTAGTTTCTGGTTGGAGTTGCTTGCTAGTCAATTTTTCCTCAAGAAACTCTTAGTATTGAGCCCATCTTAAAAACCTTTACAACCCATTTGTATCATCTCAAAAACCAGGTTAAATCAATTCCATAAAAGATCCATATATCCGCCTTGTCAACATGAACGCGCTCGATCTAACTGACCATTCAGAGAAATCAACATTCGACAAGTATCATGTATTTCACCTTTGCCAATCTGAACGCGCTCGGCGTGTTCTTGCCATTCTGAGCAATCTACGTTCGGCACAAGCTTCCACCATTGCACCAGAGGTACCTTCTTTGTGATCTAACCTGGTTGACCAACATTATGTAAAGGGTTTTAAGAAGTATCATACCAAGAGTTCTTTTCGGCTTTCTATTAGTCTCGTACCTTAATACTTTCATATCTAGGTCATTTTCTAAGGAAGGTTATCGTGTGCACAAAGAATGTGAGTTAGTTTCTTGATAACTATCTCATTCTCAAAATTCAAATTCTTTTCACACTATCGGGAACCTCTGTCTCATTTTCTAGATCAATCCTTAATTTATTGATTGAATACTAACTTAACTTTAGATTCCTTAAGTAATTTGGAGAAGAAAATCATGTATACCATTACAATATATAAGTAACTCAAGTTTTTACATTATTGATTTATAGTGGTTTACAAAGCTCTAAGATTGCTAACTATGGCCAAGCGAGTGGCTCTTTTATCTTTCTTATTCATAAGGTTGGTTCTCCTATGATTGCATAAGATCTGGCTCCTCTTGCTCTTCCTCTACCTTGTCCTCCATTTCTACCTCCTCTTACATTATCTCCTTGATTTGATGAATCGCTCTAGTAGTAGTTCGAGGATTTTGCTCTTCAGAACAGTTATTTCTATAGTGCCCCATTTGATTGCATCCATACCACCTAACGTTTGGGACGGTCTGCTCCAGGTTTACTACTGCAGCTAGTCCACGTTGTTGGTATCCTTGGTTGAAAGTTCCCCTGGCTCTTCCCCTAAAGTTATTAAATCCATTATAGTTCCTTATAGAGTCGGTCCCTTCGGCTGCAAGAGGCTTAGCCCTGAGAAGGACATCTTGTATTGATGTAGGCCTCACGGCTTCGAGACGTGTACTCAACGGTTTTGTTGAGGCCTTGACAGAAACGGGCAATTTGTTGCTCCATGGTCATCTAGGGAGCATAGCGTCGTAAAGACACGAACTTGGTGTAGTACTCCTCTAATGAAAGTCCTAGTTGGCGTAGACCAAAGAACTCATTCATCTTGATAGCCTGATGTGCAGGAGGGAGATAACGTTCTTTAATTGCCTGCTTCATTTTCTCCCAAGATAGACTACTCATGGGATTATCTCTGCAGTGTTGCTTCCACCAAAGTTTGGCATCTCCACTGAGACGGAACATACCCAACATTGTTTGGTTTTCTAGAGCAGTTCCTGCAGCTTTGAAATAGTCATCCATAACATCTAACCATGCTTCTGCATCTCGCTCTAAATTGGGTCCCTCTCCTTTGAAAGTAGGGAGTTGAACTTGCTTTAGTAGTAATTTTTTCTCTTGACTAACAGTGTAAAGGCTATTTACGCGAGTATTTTAGTACCGGATGAAATCTTTCTTACTTATAATTTTAACTTATCTCCTACTCAAGACTTTTGCACATAGGATGAAAATAATTGCCAAACCATAAACAAAACTACTTATAGAATACCCATGAGAACCATAGTATGTACAAGAGTTAATACAATCCATGAAGATCCTACTATATATAAAGATGACGATAGTCCTATACTAAAATCTTGAGGACCTTGGGTGGATCAGATATAGGATCAAAATGTACAACATCTTTTGGTCCACTAAAACTAGGGGCTACTCCTATGGGCCTAATTCTACCTGGGTAGATTACTTTAGACACCTGATCAAACACCCATTGATTTTGTGATACTTGGACATCATCTATTACAAGGGTTTCTTCTCAATTCTCCGTCCCAACGTAAAAGTATACTTCAATTACTTGAAGATCTTCGGCCCATTTGAGTTTCTTCATATTTAGTTTTAAACCTTCTAATTCTCCCGCATCAATGAAGAAAATTCCACCAGATCCTGACCACTTGATTCTCCAAGTGGAAGGAGAAAATCTGTTATCTAGCCATTTCATCACGCTTTTTCGCATTGAATAGTCTCGGGATAGGCAAACCCTCATAAATTTAATGTTGAAATCCATGAATTTGAAGTAGGCCTGATGGAAATTTTCCTGCAAGGATAGGGATAATTCTCTCTCTTCCTTCCACTCCCTCTTTTCAATTAAATACTATTTTAATTGAATTAGTCAAAGGTCACTTATTTCAACTTAACGCCTTAAACTTTTCCCTAGGTCCAAGATTTTAATTAACACACGCTCTGATACCACTTGTAAGGTCCCCAACCCGCCAATACCAAGATCGAGATGGGATCCTTGATAGGTCTCGAGGTCTGATAAAAATCAGAGTCTCTAAACAAGAAAAATCCAAGGATTAGAACTTTACCATTGACAATGGCTTGGATCTATAGCCTTAGAAGAAGACCTAGTCCTGTCTCGCAGCAGAAACGGGACAACGTATTAAAAGTCCAAAAAACTATTTCGGCCCTATAACTGCCACAATTGGGCAAGGTATCCTCAACCAACGCTTTTTTCCCCCTAACAGATGTGAGGGAACAGCCGCTGGTGGACTCCTCTTCCAAGTGAAGAAGTTTTTTAAACATTTTAATACGCAGGGATGGATAGTTACCTAACTAATCAGGTCCACCCGTCTATGATTGACAACCTTAGTCAATCCCCACTTGCCACCCCGCACTCACACAAGATTCATTTATCTTATTATCACATTGTTTTAACATTTAAAATAGTGGTTTCTTTTAACGTTCCATCATAGTAATTCCTTGAAGACAACATTGAAAGCATTCTTTTAGAAAACAGACATTTTTAAACTTAAGACAGGGTACTGTCAATCAAAATATTGTCCATAATAACCATGACCAGTACTCTTCTTGTCTCAAGACCACCTAAGGGTGAAAAACGGCACCCATTCCTTATTCAAATCCGGAGTGGATAAACCCCCACCCAAGGTTCTGGGTGCCCATACACCAAACCAGTTGCCCATACAACCGGGTGGCTCCCCTAGGATAAAAACCGGTATCCTAAATTATGTAGAAACATCAAGACATGACACGGAGTAGAAACTCATCGTTCATGGGGGTAACCGACTTATCCGTGGCTAGAAAGCCAATCATTATCATCAATTTATACTAAGGAGTCGGAGGTGTCTTGAGACAAGCTGTCTTAAGGATGATCAATCATATCTTTCCTATTTCAACCAGTTTTAATCCAAACAATTCTTTTTTCTACATTATAAACAAAATGCACGTTGGAAGTTACCTTCCGTTTTCAGCTAGTTTATCCTTCCTAACTTTACGTATGCAATGCTAACTTAAAAATGAACTTAAACTAAAAAAAACTTAATTGAATAATACGAAACCCACCTAGGACTGCTTGTCCATGTGGTGTGGGGTGGGTACCTGTAGACTCTCCTCTGTTGGCCTATGGCTAGGCCCAGCCTCATGGTCATTTGTGGCTTTGTTTCGCTTGTTGCTAACATCCTCTTCCTCAGTAAGAGAATTTTCCCTGGTTCTCTTGGGAGCCACGTCGGCAGCCGTTAAAAAAGACTTAGTCCATTAGAAGCTTAATTGAATAGTCTTCTTTTCCTTGTTTATCCAAAAATAAGGATTTTTGGAATAAATAGGTATCTTTAATAGTCGATTTGATGAGATATTCCTTCTATAATTTATTTATGCTATAAGTAATTTTTCCCACTCTTCAATAATGTTTTTGGACCTCGGGTATTTATTTGGCAATTAGATAAATTCATTTCCTAATTTCCCTTGTCCATTTTATACAAGAATTGATTATTTTTATTAAAGACACATACCTAAACTATTTATCTAAGGTTGGGATATTTATCATGTATTCCTCAACGTGTGTTATTCCTCTGATATTGATATCAAAGGTTTTTGGGTTAATTTACTATATTTTCCCTTTTATTTTTTACTAAAAATAATGTAATTTTACTGGGATATTTAGTTAAACTAATTTTTTGATGGTAGCATAATTATCACGGGTTCCCCAAAGTTTAATTAACCTCTGATAAATAGTTCAATTTAATTTCAATCTATTTGGTAATTTCCCATATTTAATTTGTCTTAAAAACAGGGTAATTCAGCTAAAGTAATTAGGTAATTACTCCTTTGAGCTTATCCTAATTATCACAAATTCCCTAACATCTAATTAGCCTCTGATAAATAACTCAATTCAATTTGAATCTATTTGATAATTTCCCTTATTTAAATTGTCCAAAAGATAGAGTATTTCTTTTAAAGTAGTTAGCTACATTACTCATTTAAGTTTATCCTAATTATCACGGGTTGCCTAACATTTAATTAACCTCTGATAAATAACTCAATTTAATTTGAATCTATTTGCTAATTTCCCCTATTTAAATTGTCCAAAAAATAGAGTATTTCTGCTAGAGTAATTAGCTAAATTACTCATTTAAGATTTTCCTAATTATCACAAGTTTCCTAACATGTAATTAACCTCTGATAAATAACTCAATTCAATTTGAATCTATTTGCTAATTTCTCCTATTTAAATTATCCAAGAAACATAGTATTTCTACAAAAGTATTTAGCTAGATTAATTATCTGAGCTTCCTATAATTATCACGAGTTCCTTAACACTAGAATGGTAACATGACACTTTTATGTCCTTGGACACTTTTGTGTCCTGTTAAGTGACCATTTTGCTTGAATTATTTGAAGAGTATGAAAATGAATTTCTAGGTGCTATATATCCACAAAGTTGCCTTATGAGCTGAAAAAAACTTAGCATTTTTTTTTGAGTATTGATCTCACCATTAACCTTACTCTTGCACAACATTTTTGAACCTAAACTGTGTGAAAAAACGGGTCCTGTTTTTGGCTTTTTTTCAATTTTTGGCAACTATACCACTCTAAATTTCATGTTTGTGAGGTTTAGATGGCTAGAGGTTAGGCCTTCATAGTTCTCAACATGTTTTGATGCTTGTAGGGAGAGCTAAGTGTTAAAATTGAAAGTTATGACCAATTTACAAGAATTGCATAATCCTGTTTTTTGGCCAAAATTAGCACTTTTATGATTTTTTTGGTGACTTTCTTGATATCCAATTTCAATTTTGATTGTGTAAGTGTAATGTATAACATAAAGTTAATCTTCCTTGAGTTTTGGGGGACCTAATATGCTATATAGCATAGTATATGATGATGGTTGAGTTTTTTGATTGCTGAAGAATACGATACATTTTAGAATAGCAAGTATAACTTTCTCAATATTGCTAGTTTCTTAGGCCAATTGCGTGTATTTTGTAGGTAGTGACCATATCTAATCATAGACTAAAAACTTGGCTAGATATTGAGTAGTTTCTATGGGTTTCTAGAGGTCATAATGCTAAACCCAGTTTTTTCATGTTTGCTGTATTTAGCACTTTATCATTGCCCCCAAGGTTCCAATTGTAAGAGATCCATTATCCTTTTGACATGCTCCATGGCTCCTTTTGAATCCAGAGGCCCAAAGGGAACTAAGAAAACATTTATATAGTATCTGTATTGAGTGTGACTATAGAAACTTGATGATAGGTCTGCAGAATGGAAAAAATGCAACTTTTTTGTACCTATTTTTTTTGCCCAAAAAAATTAGTGAGGTAAAAGCAACCATATGTTCTGGTCACCATCCCATTGAAGTTAACGGGGCACTTTATCTCATGTCCTACAAAAATCTCCACTCTTATTTATATGCAATCAACCGTAAGAAATTGCCGTTCTTGACAAAATGCACTAGTCCATCAACTTTGGAGGCTTATAGTGACCAAGGGATGAGAAAAATTATAAGTTTCTCATTTTTTCCATATATAGTAGTTATTGAACTATAAGCTCATGAAAGGATTTTTCAAAATGAGTGGATCTACTATGGTTTTGGAATTTTTTCCCAAAACCCTGAAAGGACACTTTTATGTCCTGTTAGGTTACCATTCTAGTGTTAACACCTAATTAACCACTAATAAATAACTCAAAGCATTTGAGATCAACTTACGTATTTCCCCTATTTAATTAGTCCTAAAAACAGAGTATTTCTGCTAAAGTAATTAGCTAGATTACTTATCTGAGCATTTCCAAATTATCATGGATTCTTTAACACTTAGTTAACCACTGATAAATAAATCAAAGCATTTAAAATCAGTTTACTAATTTTCCCTATTTAATTAGTCCTAAAAACAAAGTATTTTTACTAAAGTAATTAGCTAAATTAATTATCTGAGTTTATCCTAATTATCATGGGTTCCTTAAAATCTAATCAACCTTTAATAAATAACTCACAGCATTTGAAATCAGTTTAATAATTCCCCTATTTAATTAGTCTTTAAAACATAGTATTTTTGCTAAAGTAATTAGCTAAAGTAATTAGCTAAATTAATTATCTGAGTTCCTTTTAATTATCACAGGTTCTTTATCACCTAATTAACCACTTATAAATAACTCACAGCATTTGAAATCAGTTTACTAATTTCCCCTATTTAATTAGTCCTAAAAATAGAGTATTTTTGCTAAAGTAATTATCTAAGCTTCTCCTAATTATCAAGGGTTTGTGAACACCTAATTAAATAACTCAAAACATTTGGCATCAATTTGATTATTTTCCATTTTAACTTTCCCTAAAAAATGGTGTAATTATGTCTAATTAATTAGGAAAGTTACTCAAAAAATTATAGGATAATTTTCCTAGCTTAATGACTGTCTAATGTAGCTCTGATAATTACCTAAACTTAATCTAAGCTTAATTAATATATCTCCCATTAATTCATGGTTAATTTAACTAATTTCAGCCCTAATATGATAGGATAATTAATTAGCTTAACACTACCAAGCTTAATTACAACAATCAGCAGAGAATAATTAATTAAGAGAGGGTTTATGAGTATACATAGGCCTAATCTTTGATTTATTAACAAAATAGCTTAATCTAACCTTGCTAATTAAGAAGGATTAGTCTAATTACCGTTTAAGTTAATCAACTAGAGCTTAATCTCTAGTGATTTCTGCGTAGCGGTCTCTCTAGATGAGAGAGAGTGTGTCAAGGCTCCGAGTCTTTCAAATTATGAAGCAAGGGGTCCTATTTATAGTTTTCTGGCACTCACAAGCTCTCACAGGCTGTAAAAGGCAGTTGCTTGCAGTTCAAGCAGTCCCCAACAAGTCAAAAAATGCCCCCTGCTGCTAAATGAGTCCTTGGCGGGTCAGTGATGACCCTCCTATTACCTGCCAGCTTTTAAAATGTCAATTTTGCTATAATTTGACCTATTTTTGCTTAATTGGTAAATATCTTGTAAATATCTGGGAGGCCTTTATTAAAGTCTATGCTTAAATGATTACTGCAACCCTTCAATTTTTCTTAATAATTTAATTTACATTGAATCTTCCGGAAGGAATAGCGGAGTCAGATTTTGTCCGAATTTAAATCTGAAAATTTATGCCCCGGGGTTTGCTGTGCTTAAGATTCCAAAAATACCAATATTTTTCATGGTCGGACAATTCTACATTTCTTTTTCAATAATCATATCAATTTGATTAAGCTTTATACAATCTTTAAGGTTTCTAAAACTGGAAACCTTACAAGATTCTCCATTCGGTGAGTACTTTGTCTTTGGCATCGGTAGCCAAAAATTGCTTCATGATGGAAGCTCTTAAAGCTTTCCATGTTTGTGGAGCTTCAACGTTTGCTCGTAGGCTAGACCACTATTGCCTGATAGACTTTTGAAAATGCATAGCTACATGGTGTAGCTTAGAGGACTCCGTGAAGCCCTCATCTCCAAATGTCGCATCGAATTGTTAGATGAAGGCCAAGACTTTGTCCGTAGCACCAAAGGTGCCATCGTAGGCAAGGAAAGAGATGTTCTTTCCTCGCTCTTTGAAATTTTTGAGCTTGGAGGACCTCTTCCATGTGGCTAGGATTTCCTATGGCCTCTTCTTTTAGGTGGTTCAAAAGCTGCACCTTTACTTTCTTCAGAAGAGGAAGAATTTGAGGAGGATGGAGAAGAGGGTGACCTATCTCTCGTTCCCTTGTTCCACCTTGTCTGCACCATCACTTTCTTCATAAGCGGAAGAGGATGAAGAAGATGGAGAAGAGGGTGATCTCTTTCTCGCCTTTTTCTTCTCTTGTTGTCTATTGCCCTCTTTGAATTATGGTGTAGAGAAGTGTGAGATGGTCTTCTCTGTTTAGAGGGTGTTGGAGAGTGTTTTGCCCGCTGTCTTTGTGGAGCCATCTCCACCGAGGTGGAAGGAGACTCACTTCTTTCTCGTTATTTTGGTGGGGGCTCTACCATTGAAACTTGAGTTATCCTTTGGTAAGGAGATGTGTTGTCAAGTAGTAGATTTTTGAGCCCTTCGTACGGATCCTCTTCTTCTTCCCTTATCAAAGAGAGGCCTCTTTTGGAAGTCTCACAAGGAGGCTTCCTAGGTACTCTCTCTTCTTGGTGGGGAGTTTGGAGAATCCCATGATCATGTAGCTGCCATTGCACTTCACTTTGGAGGGATGGGTTGCCCATGACTTGTTGAAGCCTAGTAACAAGGTAATTAACAAGCATAGGGGCATCACTAGTAGTCTGCTCATTAGCAAAATCAAAGCTATCAACATTAATTTCACTCTCTTTATTATTGTCAGTCATTCTAACAACTTTTAGGTGTAAAATTTTTAAGTGTACTTTGGCACTTCAAACCCTAGTTGCTACTCCTCTTAACCCCTTTAGAAAAGCACTCAAGCTCTTGTACCCGTGGCTTGAATATCAATAATTGCAAGGAATAGAAGAGAGAGTCTTTCACCACCAAAACAATACTGGCTCCTTTCAAGCTTCTAATAGCTCAATTAAGCCGTAGGCAAGCCCCGTAGGACTCCACTATTTAGACCATAGCTCTCTATGGTGATGCCCCGTTATCTGCACGAAGCAGGCGCACTGCAAGGCTGAAAAATCCCTATTCTACTTACTCAATTGCAATTAATAATACCAACCATTTATACTTAGCTTGAGGAACTCTCTTCTTGAGCAAGAAAAGAGAAACCTTGTGCTCTGATACCAATGTAACATTTAGTGGTCTAGTAACTTGTGTGTAGCAAAAAATAACATAGACATAGTGAGCATTTCATTAAGAATAGATTCCTATAGAGCATAGCAAGAGTTCTTGGATGGAGAGAGAGCAACAAAAGCATAACACCTAGTTAGATAGGCATGAACAATACTTCAAAAAGAAAGAGAAATTAAGCTATTAACAATAGTTGAGGACCGGATTTTCATGGAGACGGTCCCCCCTCCAAAAGGCTTTGTATTATAGGTTTCCCCCATCAAGGGAGACATTTTACAATATAGTACTCTGTGTTCCTTCAATAATTTGCTGGTGCAATGAAGATGGAAGCTTCAAGAACCAAGCTTACACTTGAAAACAAAACATCATCACGGTCTCAGACCCAAGACCTCACACACCTTCAAAGATGGAGAGAGCTAGCGGCATATGAGAGTAGATCAAGAGGAAGAAGGAGTATTCTTACGAGAAAGAAGTATGTCTTCTCACGTAATCACTCTTAATATCTTAGCATAGCTTAGTAATTATCATGGTATAGGGGATGAGCATGCATTGGAGCTTGGCTCTTGGTTGGATTTGCATCACAAAGCCAAGAGTTGTTGGTGTAGGCCTGCCTTCTCACAAGCTTGGAGTAGATGATGAGCTTTCCATTAAAGCTTGAGAAGGAGATAGTCTTCTTTACATCACACATGAGTTTGTGTGAGTGCGTGTGTGATAATGCCTTGCAAAAATCAGCCCCCTCTCTCTCTTGGTCGACCCCTCTTGCTATTTGCTCATGCTGGCATCCTATTGGCCCCTGCAAAGCTTAGACAATGACAATTAAGAAGCATAAGTGATAGCCTTGTGACATGTGTCCCCCTTTCCACTTTTGTGAGAGATTTAGGTATTTAAATAATGCAATCAAACTCTCATTGGACCTCTTAGTCTTCTGGCCAATAGGAATCAGGCAAGCCATTGGGCTACTGAATGCTCATTGGACCCAAACAATAAATGTGAGCATCATTGCTCCCCAGTCATGATTATACAAGTCTAGTCGTCCTTATACATGTCACCGTTGCTAGCAAAATTATGTTTTTTTGGAAACTTAAATATAGATCAATCTAGTCGTCCTTATGCACATCACCATTGCTAGGTCAAATATGTTTTTTCACTTCATCTTGCGCATTCTCCCGCTTAAGTTTTAGTCCTCATGAAAACCAAGCCAACATGTGAGCACAAACAAACTACCTTGTAGGATCTTCTCTTTCTCTCTCTCTCTCTCTCTCTCTCTCTCTCTCTCTCTCTCTCTCACACACACACACACACACACACACACACACACAAAACTCTCTAAAAAAAATTGCGTCTCTTTCTATGTTTAGATTTCAAGTCCGCTAAAATATAGTGCTAAGAGCCGTTTGAAAACTCAAAACAACCAATTGAAGGGAGGGAAAGAAGGATAGAATCCGCTTTGAAAATTCAAGAAAAATAGAGTTTAATTGTAAAAAATACGTTATTTTGAGAAATTTCCTCTATGGATGTCTGTGAAATTGTTTTTTTCCGAAAACTGTCTGAAGCATGTGAATCGCTGCTCTGTGTGTGTGTGTGTCTCTCTTTGCCACGCTGAGCATACCCTCATTAGAAATATAACAAGCTGACATTTGTCCAAAAATGATTTGCGGGAAAAACCCAACAACAATACCATAGAGTAAAACTTTCTTTAGCAGCACTACATTTCAGAGAGGCACCTACCTAAGATTAATTAAGCTAATTCTCTAGAATCTCAACATCCCCATCGTTAATCTCTATTTACAAATCCTTGGGATCCTTCTTATCCACAGAGCAACCCACAAAAACGCAGTACCAAGAATTTCCTTTATTGTGCAAGGAAGCTCCTATGTCATTGAATGGGGACGCATCACATGGGCAATCTCAATCACATCATCAAGAGAAATGTTTCCATTGTGCTTGATGTTCTTAAATGTATAAGGAGAAGGAAGAGGAATCTGTAGGTCGAAAACCAAGTAAGAGCTCATGGGGCACTCTAGCATGGAGCAAAACCGTGTCGTCAATGCTAGGACTGAGGGGCAAGCAGAAGAAGAAGAAAAAGGCAATCGAGTGCTGCAGCAGCTTGCATGGTCAGATTAATAGGAGGAATTTTGACAATGCAATTATGAGAGTAGCCAAAAATCATGAGGAGCACCTGCAATATAACAATGTCATAAATGCAAATGATGGCATCTCTGTTGTTTCTGTCAGTCGGCTTTATCATTGTGGGCAGGAAGCTAACTATCAAAGCTCGCCTCTTTGAGATTAGGAAGGGAGATAATTGCTGCACGAAGATCAGAGCAGATTAACGAGGCCCTTAGCACTAATCATGAGCAACTCTAGTTGTCTTCAGAGGCTATGTTCACACCAGAGCACATGCGCCCACCACAGCAGTACTCATTCTTGAGCAAGGATTATAGCATGTTTAGTGACTATTTTAGTCCCACAAGGTGGAGGAGCTGTAGCAAAACATTCATCTTCTTCTTATCGTGCTCGGGCTCCTTGAGGGCTTTGATAAGAAGGGCACCGACGCTAATTGCTCCCCTACTTCTAGTCCTGCTCTAGTTCAGTGTCACCATTGAGGTAGCCACCCGTAAACTCCACTAGACGGTAGACATGAAACTGAGTGATGCATGTTTTACACTCACGATGAAGATGCAATGCTTAAAAAGAAAGGGCAGCAAGAATATGAGGAGGTGGTTTTTGTTCATTCAACAGGAGGGAAAGTTGGAGCTACCCATCACTAGTGCCCAAGATCGGGCCTCTGGGTCTGTCGCCCAAGAAGACTACATCACCAAGGAGACTACCAAGGACTGGAAGGGCCTACGCGTTATCGTCAAGCTCACTGTCCAGAATCGTCAATCCAAGGTCGTTGTAGTCCCTTCAACTATCTGCGAGGGATCCAATTTGGACGGCATTTTTGTTGGTTTCCTCTCCTAATTTCTTTCTGCTGCTTTCGCTTTTGCTCCTGCAACCCTGCGTTGCCCTCACCCACTCGACTCACTCTCTCTCAAAAGAAAAACCTTTTTTGAAATAACTATGCAGCCAATAGGAGATAATTTATCAATACAATATGTCTATCTGAACGGGTGCAAACCTCACAATTAAAAAGTGTGATTCTTTGCACTCTTACATCTGCAAGAACATGCTATCATAGCCCACAATAAGCATGACACATCTCAGTTGTGTGTATGCAGCAACCCCCAACCTCATAAGGCACGAGAGAGTAGAAGGTTACGAGAGTGCACTGACCTATCTTTTTTTGAAACCATACTTCTTACGTTCATAGAACAAATCAGTTTTGGCATTGCCAAGGTTCACAATTTTGGAACATCATCTCTATCCTTCTCCTGCTGGGTGCACTCACCTCCACAGATGATGCAGCACTTTTGGAAGGAGCCATAATTATCTGGCCCTAGGTGCTGCACTACAGTGGTTAATTATATGCTAAGGAACCTCTACATATGACACAGTGCTTTTGGAATGGATGCTGGTCCCAGGCGCCGCACTGCAGTGAAATCGACTCCCTCTCCCTCCCTCTCTCTCTCTCTCTCTCTCTCTCTCTCTCTCTCTCTCTCTCTCTCTCTCTCTCTCTCTCTCTCTCTCTCTCTCTCTCTCTCTCTCTCTCTCTCACGCACGTGCGTGCGAACGTGTTTGCATGCACGTGCGCTCGAACACGCGCATACACACACACACAAACACACACACACACACACACACACACACACACACACACACACACACACACACACACACACACACACACACACACACACACACACACACACACACACACACACACACACACACACACACACACACACACACACACACACATGTTTGCTTCCTTTCTCCCGCCCAGGTTGCAGTGAATCCTCCACTTTGCTCCATAGAGAGAGAACTTGGTTTCTGTGTCGTGCTGCACCCCCGCTCGGACGATCACAGAGCGAAGAATTAGAAATGCGAAGAACTTATTGCACTCTCTCTCCGAAAGCTTAAAAAGAAGTGTAAAGTGTTCGATATACTAAAAATGTAGGTGTCAATTCAAACCAGTTAGAACAGCTCCTATCTTTAGCAGTTTCTGACAGTAAGGATTCCCAGTGAGAGTGGTCGATTGGGTAGATGGATGCAAAGGCTGCTGTGCTTGGTCAATGGTCAATGGTCAACCTTCTCAGATGCAGTTTCATTGGCATCCCTGTTGCGCTTTGGTCCCTATATTGATATCATTTTGGCTGGATGAAAAGGAGAGGTTAAAGTAAGATCCTCCATGGGTAAACAGAGCAGTGGCAAGTCGTGCCTTCTTAACCATCTTTCTGGTAGCGTACTAGATGTAACTGGAGGCAGATGCACGGATGGTGTGTGGATGACTGTAAGATGTGAGTCAGACTGTCTGTATGTGCTTCTTGACTTCGAAGGGTTGGGAAGCTTTGAGCGAAGTGAGCAAGAAGACATATTGTTCCTATCCATTGTCAATGCAGCAATTAGTCTTTTGGACAGGCTTACATCTGATGTTTTGGAAATGTCTTCCTAAAGTTTTTTCCAAAAAAATTAGAGGGAGAGAGAGAGAGAAAGAGAGAGAGAGAGAGGCTGACTTGCTTCGACAGAGAGAAGCCCTGCGAGTGAACAAGAGACACGACATTGACAATTTACTAAACTCGGCCGTTGAGAGTGAGGGACTAGTGCTCGAAAAAAACTTTTTTCCAAAAACTTGTCAGCCTACATGTTAGAAACAATAGAGGTAAACTGACTAAATCTGAAGGTTTTTATACCAATTTACACTATTTTTTTTTCAAAATTTGGATACAATTTAGAGGCAAATCTCAAAATTTGTAGGTGGGGTTACACTTAACCTAGGTTTTTTTTTAGCATTGTGAGTGACTTATAGAGGCGACACTGAGTTAGAGAGAGAGAGAGAGAGAGAGAGAGAGAGAGAGAGAGAGAGAGAGAGAGAGAGAGAGAGAGAGAGAGAGAGAGAGAGAGAGAGAGAGAGAGAGAGAGAGAGAGTGTAATTGGCTAGATTGGTTGAGAGCATGCACACCTCTTCCATGCAGAGCTTGTTGCCCAGTGGTGAAGTTAGGCCCACTTTTGTGGAACTCTAGAAGAAGGTGGATGTATAAGGGATTGCTCAATAAGGGCATCGGCGCATCAAAGTCATTTTTGACGTGCGACCAAAAAAGCTGGTTTTTGAGAAAATATTCCTCCGCTGTGATCTCCCAACTGTGGAAGATGAACCTCATTCTCTCTCTCTCTCTCTCTCACTCACACACACACACACACACACACACACACACACACACACACACACACACACACACACACACACACACACACACACACCCAAACTCTTTATCTTTGTTATCACTGAAAGATTGCATGCAAGTGGTGATTATCATTCATGTCGGTAGTACCTTGTGATCTTCATTGGTACCTCTCCCGCCCTTGGCCACAAAGTCCTTGTGATTGGGGCCTCCTCTTTTGCAACTCACCATGAAAACTCTAAAAGAGTCCGTAGTCTATGAAAACTATTCTTTTCAAGTATGTGATGTGAAGGATATTTTCCTTTTCCTCTTTGTAACTCAAGTGTCATGAATATACACTGAAAGATATTTTTTGCGAGCTAGACAAAATGGAGTCACTCACCCAAAAAAAATTGTCTCCAATTTCAATAAGGTACAATCTAGCACCAAAGATTCCAAATACACATTGTTCATATTGGGTCCAACCTACCGGTACGATCTACCAAATCTACTTCATCTATAACTTCCCTAGAAGCACTTGCCATAATATTATGTATTGAAGAACCCTCCTCCCCCCTCCACGACATTGCATGCGTGCGCACACAAACATACACACACACACACACAAACTTTTACTTGTCCAAGCATCTACCATGGCTTTAATATTGATGACCACAAGCTGTGATTCAGAGGAGGGATCATATATGACCTTGGATAATCACGGAGTTAATATAAGGGTGGATGATTAAAGTCTCCATAAGGAATGCTTTAGAATTTTAGAGACAATGATAAATAGATTGTAATATGAAATTTGATGCTAAATGTTCTATTATGATTTAAGCTCTATGTATCTTGTGGGGTTTTGCTCTTTTTTATGATTGCTCGAAAAGATTTTCTTGGAGTTTGAAATTCCTCATCGTACAGTTAACCATGGCTAGGCACATAACCATTTATGGACGACAATGTGGCCACAAGATTGTTCTTATGCCATGACAATAGCATCTATGCACTTTCTATCTCTTCTGTGATACAACATTATGAAATAACTAATGCATTCAATTTTCATCCATTAACTCTAATGGGAGAGCAGGTGAAGATAAAGGCTACTGAACTTGGTAGTGGTGAACAAACACTCCTTCTCAATCATGGCCAATGTCAATTGTAGAAGGTTTGCATTGCTATTGAAAGCACACAAGGCATTGGAATGAAGGACACACTAGTAATATTCCAATGGTCCCTCCAGAGTAGTCGGTATACTACATGCAATGCCTTCACAAAGCACCCTACACATGGCACTCAAGCAAGCAAAGGACATGTGGCATTTGAGTTACCATCTTTTGATCTATTTGTGCACAAACTTATGGCAATTGCAAGATGTGAGTTTACCATGGAGAATAAGTTTGCACAAATAGAGTTTTAGAATATGCTCAACAAGATGGTTCAGAAGCAAGGATATGATTGTGTATCAATGTATGTGTGAACACATTAAAGGAAGAGTATGGATCTTTTGTTTGAGACTATTTTAATGTGTGTGAACACATTAAAAGAAGATTATGGCTTTTTTGTTTGAGACTATTTGAGATGCAACATGGTTACTTTGCTACACTATACTCTATAGAGTAACTATTGAGATCTTGATCTAATATTTTTCACTGCTTATGCTCGCTCGGTTTCTTGTTTGCTTGGAAGTAATCGCTCGAGGATTGGGATTCCTCTCTTAATGGGCTGAACTTTAGGGTCTTTGAAGCCCATTGATGCACATTGATCGTTTGCAGATGTCCCCCCTTTGGATCCCCATTGTGATCGGTCTGCGAGCCTAATCAATACTCTATCTTTTTCTCCCATGGTAATTACCCATATTAAATGATTAGTTTAACATGAGAAAATCATCTAGGAGAATTAAATATTGGTTATTATGACAAGAGGGATGGTAGTGAGACTTTTAAGTCCACATCTATCACTAAGGTCAACATGGATCTTGAGTTCTACCCAGGGGACATACAATCATTTTATGGTGTTGCTGGGTCTATAGCATCTAAAGAGAGCAAAACAAACTCTCTACTGACTCTACCATCATATATGCAAGAACATAACATGAAGCCAAATTTGAGGTTAGGATGGTACCATCATAGTGGAAAGCCACACCAAAAATGATGGATACCAAAAGCTTGCACGAACTGATGTCAACTCCTATGTAATGCATGATTACTCTCTCAAAGTTATTGAAAATCAGACAACATCTATAGGGAGAAGTGGGCAAAAATCTAGAGAATATGGGATTGAAAATTTCTCTTCAAGATATTCCCTTAGATTATCAAATGGGTAAACTGACACAAGATAAGCCTAAGGCAAAACCAATATCTATAAACAAGGTGGGAGATTATTGTGAAGGAGAAGAAGGAAACGCGACCTTACAAGTGGAACACAAATGAGTCAAAACAATGGCCATACTTGATAGCAGGGCTGGAGTAGACATTTCCACCAAATAATTTTTGAGAAAATGGGAAAAATGGCTCTTGGAAAATCCAAAATGAAACTGAAACTTGTAGATGGTTATATAGAGACACCTATGGGTATGTTGGAACAAATAGTTGTAACATCTTGTGTGATAGAATACAAACATACATTTCTAATAGTAGATTTTGGAAAAGACAACAATTTTGATATCATTTTGGGACTTCCATTCATGAGACAACTTAAAACAATACAAGATTGGGGTACGACCACATCTACTTGAGGCATAGAGAGGTTATGATAAGTATCAGTATGAAAGACCATAGCTACAAAGATGTTAATCAAACTTTTGTAGAGGAATTTGACTCAAGAATGGTCAATGAGAAAGAGATACCAACATGTCTATAGACTAAAGCACATCTTTGGATGTGTAGAGCTTTTGAGTATGGGAGTTTGGTGAGAGAAGAGTGCATCTTAGAAAGATATATAGAATACAAAGATTACATCCCAAAACTATTTCTTGAATATTTATTTGAGCTATTTAGATGGGACCAAATCTTGGCTACTATAGATGTGTGCATGAATGAAACAACGCCTACAAAGTTTTGTGATAAGGAAGGCTATGACATAACTCCCTATTTGATGATAAAGCTATTGAAGGAGGCTAATGAAAATTGTGAGTATGAAAGAAGAAATGGTGATACTAACAACTATGCCATGGATCATGATGCAAAGGCACAAACAAAGGAAGAAAAGCAACCACAAGAATGTGCCATTATTGACATAATCAACAATAGTTGTTTCAAAGAAGCCGACTCCAAAAAATGCACAACTAAAAGTAGATGAAGAAGAAATGTTTCCAAATTCCACCTCAAATGTTCAACAAACTCAAGATCAAGAGAAGAACAAAAATAAGGCAAAAGATTGATTGTCTACTACAATGATTAAATTCAACTTATGTGGTGCCACATGGCTCAAAATTACATGCTAAACTATGATGATCCTTATGCTACAAAGAATCCAATGTCTTATAGCACTTGGATAATGATGGAAAAGCCACCAATCAAAGAGCTAGAAGAAATAGTGTGCACATGCTCTAAAAAGAAAATTCCTAGCTTTGGTGACACAGAAGCTATACTCAAGTTGAGTACTGGGGAGTTCAAGGACACTTTCTACATAATCAAATCCCATCATTTCCAAGAGAGTTTGATCATGAAAAAAAGTTGGATGAACTGTTAAGTATGGAGCCTGATTTACCCTTGTAATTTTTTGTGGTAAACGCGCACATTTGTAAGGCCCCCATTATGAGGAGAAGCCATCGTGCGTGAAGGAAAATCACTCACCGGAAACCAAAATTTTCACGAACAAGAATCATGGGCAACTTTATAGGCCTAGGGGGCGAAGGCCCCCGAGAGTTTTTTTTTTCCGCCGGAATATTATGGCCGGCCGGCGGCCGGAAAGTGGTCGGAAAACAACCGGTCGGTTGGCCGGTGGTCGGAAGTCAATGGCCGGTGGCCAGTGGTCGGAAGTCAGTGGCCGAACTCAATGGCCGGTGGCCGAATTCAAAAGCGGACTTGTCTTCTCAAGGGCGGCCACACATGGGTGGATTGGAGGGTCCGATTTGGAATTATTCGCACAAGGGCGGCTACACATGGCTGTCTCTCATAAGAGAGGGCAGCCCTTTTGGCCTATAAAAGAAGGCCATTTCTACACACATTTCATAGTGTGAAGTTGATGCAACAAGGTGAGTGTGAGGTGGTGAGAGTGAAGCAAGGCGGGAGCTCTATCAAGGGTTTAATCCCTTTGTAAACTACTTCTTCTTTTGAAGTGCTAAAGCCATTGAGTGGCTGCTTTCCCGTGGACGTAGCCCACATTGGGTGAACCACGTATATCGTGTGTACTCTCTCTCTCTCTACTCTATAATCTCTTGTGTGTGAAATCTATCTCTCTCCATTAAGTAATCTACTCAAAAATCTATTTAGCTACGTCTTATTTTCTAACAACTGGTATCAGAGCAAGGTTTGCTCGTAGCTAAATTATCTCAAGGAAAGGATTCCTTGAATTGAGTGGGAGTTATGGAGGAGGAAGGGAAGCTCAAGATTGAGAAGTTCAACGGCAAAAACTACCAACATTGGAAGATGCAGATTGAAGACTATCTCTACCAGAAGGACCTCTATTTGCCACTAGGCGGTCTTGCGAAGAAGCCCGCAGCAATGGCAGATGAAGCATGGATTATCCTTGATTGAAAGCCACTAGGAACAATCCGGTTAAGCTTGGCGTCAATGGTGGCCTTCAATGTTTCGGAAATTAAGACCACGGAGGACTTGATGAAGTCACTTGACGACTTCTACGAGAAACCATCAGCATCCAATAAGGTATTTCTTATGAAGCGCTTGTTCAATCTAAAGATGGTAGAGAATGGTTCAGTTGCAGAACACCTAAATGACTTTAACACAAACATAAGTCAACTTCGATCATTGAAAATCAATTTCGATGACGAAGTGCGAGCTCTCCTTATACTATCATCTCTACCGGATAGTTGGGACAGCCTTGTGATGGCTGTAAGTAATTCTATCTCTGGCACAAATACTCTTAAGTTTGATGATGTTGTGGGTGTTCTCCTAAGCGAGGAAATGCGAAGGAGAAGCACAGGAGAATCATCAAGTGCTGCATTGTCAGTGGAAACAAGAGGAAGGCCTAAGGAGAGGTTCAAAAGCCAAAAGGTTCGTGATCGCTCAAGACGGAGCAAGTCACGCACAAAGTCAGTTCTTGAATGTTGGAACTCCGGCAAGAAGGGCCACATCAAGAAGGATTGTTGGTTCAAGAAGAAGAAGAAGAAGACAGAGTCTCAAGACAACAAGCCAACATCGGAGGTCAATGTGGTAGGTAAAGTAGAGCAAGATGCTCTAATTCTCTCATTAGACAATGTGTCTAATTCCTGGATAGTAGATTCCGGGGCTTCATTCCATGCGACACCACACAAGCAACATTTCCAAGACTACACCAAAGGTAATTTTGGGTATGTATACTTGGGAGATGATGAAGCTTGTGAGATTGTCGGCAAAGGTACATTTTCTGTCAAAAGTGCTAACGGAAATGAATGGAAGCTTAAAGATGTTAGGCATGTTCCTTCTCTTCGCAAAAATTTAATCTCTACAGGATAATTGGACGATGAAGGTCACAACATTACATTCGGAAACAAACGGTGGAAGATCTCAAAGGGATCTTTGGTGGTTGCCAAGGGAGAAAAGGTCGGTACACTTTACTTGTGTACTGCTAGCACACAATCTTCAGCTTGTGCAGCAACTACAGAAGTTGACAGTGCAGTGTGGCACTACCAACTTAGGCATATGAGTGCCAAAGGAATGCAAATCCTTCAAACAAAGAAGCTTCTACCAGGTTTGAAAGAAGTGGACTTAGAGTTCTGTGAAGATTGTGTTTATGGTAAACAAAAGAGGGTAAAATTTCAAAAATCAGGAAATGAAAGAAAAAATAAAAAACTTGAGTTGGTTCATTCTGATGTTTGGGGTCCTGCAAGTACACCATCACTTGGTGGCTCATTGTACTATGTAACATTCATAGACGATGCGACTAGAAAAACATGGGTTTATGTCATGAAGAATAAATCCGATGTATTTTCCATATTTCAAAGGTGGAAAGCCTTTGTGGAGAATGAAACAAGTACCAAGGTTAAATGCCTCAAATCCAACAATGGCGGCGAATATTGCAGCCAAGCTTTTGAAAGCTTTTGTGCCTACCGCTTGAGCTTTGGGCGGAAGCTCTAAGTACGTCTGTGTACTTAATCAATCGGTCACCCTCAACGGCATTGGATGGGGGAGTTCCAGAAGAGGCATGGACAGGTAAACCGGTGAATTATGCATTTCTCAAAGTGTTTGGGTGTGAGGCTTTCATGCACATAGATAGAAGCCTAAGATCAAAGCTAGATGCAAAGTCCAAAAAGTGTTTCTTCATTGGCTATGGAGAAGGAGACTTTGGGTATCGCCTATAGAATCCTGAAGATGGTAAAATCTTAAGGAGTAGGGATGTAATTTTTAACGAACAAAATATGTACAAAGATTACTTGGAAAGAAAACAAACAAAAGAAACAGGTGATGAGTACATGGAGCTTGAGGAAGGTGAAGACTCAAGGACTGCAAACGGTGACAATGTGCAACAACGTCAACCAAATGAGGAGCCTCAACCTATTCCCCGAAGATCTACAAAATCAAGTAGACCTCCAGAAAGGTTTGTTCCTTCCTTCAACCATCTCTTGATCTCAGATTCTGGAGAGCCGGAATCATACGAAGAAGCTATGCAACATGAATCCAAAGAAGAATGGACGAAGAGCATGCAAGTGGAGATGGACTCACTACATCGCAACCAAACATGGGAGTTGGTTGAGTTGCCTAAAGGTAAGCGGGCACTTCAAAACAAATGGGTGTACAAGGTGAAGGAAGAAGAAGGTGGGAAGAAAAGGTACAAGTCTAGGCTTCTGGTAAAAGGGTTTTCTCAAAATAAAGGTATTGACTTCAATGAAATATTTTCGACCGTTGTAAAAATGAACTCAATTAGGCTTGTCTTAAGCCTTGTGGCTGCTCATGATCTAAATCTCAAGCAAATGGATGTAAATACTGTTAGGAAATGAGACGTAGCTAAACTTGATTTTTGAGTAGATTACTTAATGGAGAGAGATAGATTTCACACACAAGAGATTATAGAGTAGAGAGAGAGAGAGAGAGAGAGAGAGTACACACGATATACATGGTTCACCCAATGTGGGCTACGTCCACGGGAAAGCAGCCACTCAATGGCTTTAGTACTTCAAAACAAGAAGTAGTTTACAAAGGGATTATACCCTTAATGGAGCTCCCGCCTTGCTTCACTCTCACCACCTCACACTCACCTTGTTGCATCAACTTCACACTCTGAAATGTGTGTATAAATGGCCTCCTTTTATAGGCAAAAAGGGCTGCCCTCTCTTATGAGAGACAGCCATGTGTAGCCGCCCTTGTGCGAATAAGTCCAAATCGGACCCTCCAATCCGCCCATGTGTGGCTGCCCTTGAGAAGACAAGTCCGCTTTTGAATTCGGCCACCGGCCACCGGCCATTGACTTCCGACCACGGACCACCGGCCATTGACTTCCGACCACCGGCCATCGGCCATTGACTACCGGCCACCGGCCAACCGACCGGTTGTTTTCCGACCACTTTCCGGCCGCCGTCCGGCCTTAATATTTCGGCGAAAAAGAATATTCCGAACCAAACCAAACCTGTGACTGCTTTCCATTCTGGCTTCTTATCCTTGAATGCCGATTGAAGATGAGCAAAAGCTCAACTTCTCCTTGTTGAACACCTTTGTAAACATGTCTGTAGGATTTTCACTTGTGTTGAGCCAGCAGAGGATCACACCCGTATTTTTGCTCACACCCATCATTTTGTAACCATTGATTGTAATAAATGTCTTTCCGACATTAATTTTGATTTGAGCCATTCATTAAGTAACGGGACTCAATTGAGTTTCCAGCTTGTAATCCCGAAGTAATTTCACCTGTTGATGTAAATAATTAGAGATGTTCTCACCTCCAAGGCTGAGGTATAGAAGCCAAAGTTTTGTAACCTAGAGGAGATTCAATTATTAATCAAGTGAGTTTTTGAGCGCCGTGACTGTGTCTGAGAGAGAGAGAGAGAGAGTCTTATCTCCTTGCTACGCGAGCTACGGGGCCGCCATTGGAGAAGCGACACCGCCATTGTGTTAGCAACGGTGAGAGCTACGCACAGATACCAAGAGTGCGCGCTATCGGCTTCTACGTGTGGTAAGTTCCTACGAGCTTCGGTGTGAATTTTCTTCCAACTCGGTTGTCGGAATAGAGCGTGCATCATATCTATAGAACCACGACGAGTAGAGCTACACATTCGTACCATCGGGGTCAAGTTTCGGTCACCTGTATTTTCGGCCTGTTTTCATACACGTTAACCGCACGGAGTGGTTATAGGTTGATTTTGCAGTTCAAGTCTTTAGGGTGTTGTTCTTACCTAGTGTATAGACTTCCCCTTGAGTTTGAGATCGATTCGATGATTCTAGATCCTATTTCGTATAGCATTCGTTCGTAGTACGGATTTCAGTCACTTGCGTGTTTTAGAACTTAGATTTGATTTCCTTAGTAGTGATTGTCATTAGAAGGTCGAGTAGGTGATTTGACACCCACCTAGTTGTTTCCATGCGCGTGCAGGTCAAGCTCCATCCTCGTCTGACAAATTCTGTTGTTGGTTGAGTTCTCGCTATTTAGCTTCCGCTAGCGGCGTAACCGCCTTAACATTTGGCGTCGCTGCCGGGGACGAGCGCCCTAAGTAGGTGACCTTAGACTAATCCTACAAGGTGAGTCGTATAAACTACTTTGTATACTTTAGTTAGAAAAGATCTAGGAGTGGTGGACTCCGAAGGTCTCGAGAGATACTAGGAAGTGGGGTATTCCTGGGTCTTCCGTGTTGACAGTATTTTTAGTTTATCTTAGATTAGATTGTTTTTGATGGTGTTTAAGTGGTTGTTGACATAAAAAAAGCATTTGCTACTCCTTGTGTGGTAGTAAATCTCTTTATATTTTCAATTGCAAAAAATCCATTTTATGATTAGAAGTAGCTTAGGTAGGGCCTGATTTGATCCTGATCTAGAGCTATCAATTGGTGTTCTATTTGCTTGATGTGTTTGATTGCATGTTAGATCACTGAAAAAGTTGCTTTGGTAGTGAAATATACAATAAACAAAGTTCAGAAAAATTTTCTGTGTAACTGATTGTTGCTGAGCACTTAAAAGAGCTATTGGAAGAGTTCTGTGCTGAAAAGCTGGAAATCTGCAGCGTTAGACATCATACGCGTATGATGTCTTAGGACCTAAACAGAGCCTAAAATTGAAAATTTGACATTGCCAGAGTGTTTAGAAGGGGGGTTTTACCCTGAGATCAACTTAAAACAGGAACATTAACAGTCAAAGAACCCAAAAAGACAAGTCGGAGTCCAAGAAACGCAAAGAATAGGAAATTTTGGATTCAAATCTTGTTTTTACATTCAAACCTGACAAAAACACTTGAAACTCAATTATAAACATTGGAGAAGGCTTAAAACCAAAAATAGTCAAAATCTGGGACAAAAGACATCATACGCGTATAATGTCTTTTAGCACATCCACTGCTTATTTTTGATATCTGACCTGACAAGATTGTTACAAACACTGTAGAAAGCATAAATATCAAGTTTGGAACCAAATTGATGAAAAAGACATCATACGCGTATGATGTCTTTGACCTAATTTTGGACATATTTTGATACTTTGCTAACACAGATCCATTGTAATAGCTGTCTAGAGGTTATATTTCAAGTTTCATCCCATTTGGATAACAATTGACCCAAAAACAAGTCAAAAGCAAAAAATTGCCAAGAAAAGCCTGAACTAGCCATAACTTGCTCAAACAGAGTTCAAACTGAATTTTGTGAGTGAACAGAGCATAAAGGGGCCATTGAGAGTGAGCATAACCAAAATAGTCAAAATCTGTGTAAAAAGACATCATACGCGTATAATGTCTTTTTCAGCATAACTGCGACAAAATTCTCACTTGATGAAACAGAAGATGTCCAACTGACAAGATTAAACAATTGACCAAGTATCAGTCAGTTTGGATCAATTCTGACCACAAAAACTTGGGGAAAACAAATTGCCGAGACGGAAAAGTTACAATCATTTAGGGGAATTGATGAATTTGAGATCGGGCAGGAATCTCCGGAATAATCAACCAAAACAAGGGGAACCAGCAAGTGTCATATTAACCGAGGGAAGTGTAAACCAAAGTTGGGTGCAACCATTAGAGCTGATCTTTGAAGGAAGTGTCTCTGATACTTCTTCGGAGAGATTTTACGAGATTTTCACGGAAAACTTGGAACACTTGAACCTGAACAACAGAGAAAATATGGCAGCAGGATCATCAAACCCTTCCGCCACCATGAAGCTATTGTTCATAAAATACCAGAACGACAATGAGCAAGGTGCCAAGATCTACAAAGATGGAATGGACCGCTATTGTGTAAAGATAGAAGAGAGACCTAGTGAGTTCAAGGACTTAGTGCCTGTGAGCTATAGCGGAGATAGATATCTAGATGACGAGGGTACCATGTACTTGGTAGTCCTAAACCCTAACATTGTGGACAAGTGGGGATTGATGGGCACCAAAGCCAAAATAGATGAAGAACTCGAGGAGAAAGCACCAATAATGAACTTCCCTAATGCGAGGTTAAGAAGAGAGAATGAAACTACAAGGATCAACACTGATAACATCTATGTGGGGCTATACAAATATAATAATGGGGAGCAAGATCTCTATTATAGATGTGAAGAACCCTACACCGGAGAGTTGACAGACAAAAAAAGACTCTATGTCTTTACCTACACAGAGGGATCGGAAGTGAAAATTGCCGCTTACGACAAGTATGGGAGGCAATACTCAACAATGGGCAAGAGAGAATTAGAAGGATATACATACTTTGGGGGACCACTACATCAGTATTATGTTACTTCTAGCTCACATAGACCAGCACCAACAACTGGAGTGCAAAACTCAATGACAACAGGAGGACAAAGAACTCAGGTTGCTGACTCTTTCAGTCAACCTTGGGACTCGAAGCTCGGACCAATGGGATCATGTCCAAGGTTTGAAGCGGAACCATCACATTTACCTCCCAGTAGTAGATTCAGGGCAGAGGAACCGACAAGGGTAACCCATGAAGTCCATGATGCTAGAGAAAGCTTTAGCCGAGACACATGAGCAATGAGATTGGTAGCAGATCATAGACGTATGAGACCATCTCAAGTAGCCAAGTGTATGCCAAAGAAGTATGGTGGTTCAGGAGATCCGTATGCACATGTGCCACTCTTTAAGCAAGTCTTAAGAGCTGAGCAGATAACAGATTTCCATACACAATACGAGGGATTTGGTCTTACTCTAGAAGGTACTGCATTGACATGGTTTCAACCAATGAACATAGGGGGATTCCATGACATTGACCATTTGCTAAGAGAGTTTGCTGAGGAATTCTCAAAACGAGGGATTAAGCACAATACGGTCTCACAAATATATGATTTTAAACAGAGAGAACACGAAAAAGTGAAGGAAGCTTCACTTCGCTTCAAACAATACATTGAGAGATGTCCAGTACGTGAACGACCACAAGATGACAGACTATCTGTTCTCTTTATTGAGGGACTGAGGAACGACACTCTCAAGAAGGACTTGCACTTGAAAGCTTGTACAAGTTTTGAGCAAGTAACGAGAGAGGCATTGTACTTAGTGGATAACTGTACGGTTTATGGAGAGGTGTCAGCGGATACAGATTTTGCATCCAGTAGCTCCTCCTCTGTAGCGAGCGAGACTACCACTAAAAAGAATGTTCAAACAACAACCATGCCAAATGTAGAGCAAATGATAGAAGATGCTCTAAAATGGATGGCACCATACCAAAAACCATTGCCAAAACCACTGAAATGGTGTGCGATTGAGCAAAAATGGACAAACCATCCAACAGAGGAGTGTTATTACAACAAAGGGTATGTAAGGGAGCGCTAGTATGCACCTCCAGCTCAATTAGCACCACCTCAGATACATCCAGTACCTCGATACCCAACGGGAAATGTACCTGGACCTATGGGGATAGAAAGACCGCAACCGGTATTGGGACAACAACCACCTTTACCAGGAGCAAGACCAGTGGGCATTAGATATGCACCAACCTTAGAGAATCAGGAAGAACAAGCCTTAGTGCCTGTTCAAGCCTATTATGAAGAATCGGGTGCACACATGTCTCCGACAGTGTATTACCCACCAGAAGAACCAAAACAACCAGAACCATGGGGCATGATGGGGAATGTTGGAATACCAACAATTACAAGTGCTTCTGATGAAGAGAGATACAATTTGGATGCAAGAACCTTGATGTTCATAGCTCATGGAGGGTTAACAGGACAAAGACCATCCTATCCACAAAGGACGAATCAAATGGGACCAAGACCAGCACTAGGACCCTGTTACAAGTGTGGAGGTGACCATCTGATGAATGTTTGCCCACATACGGAAATCATTAGAATTAACGCTTATTGCACTGAGTGTGGGGTTACTCACTTCATTGAGGATTGTTCAAAGAATCCAAACAAAGTGCAAAAGACGACATTGAATATGCTAGAAACTATTCCTACCAGCAGTGGGTCTGAAAATGAAACTCTGATACCAACGCAAGTTGTTACTAGAGCTCAAGCTAAGAAAACCACTAGAGAACCTGAGAATGGAAAGTTAGCGACTGAAGTGGTTAGTCAAGGACCGCGGAGTCAGAAAAACACATGGAAAGCTAGAAAAGCACGCATGAAGTTGAGAAAAGAACGTGAAGACACTATTCTAGCTGAGGAACTAAAGCAAACTAAAGCTAGATTAGAAAAACTTGAGAGTCAAAACGGGAAACGAGAGATGAGCCCGGAAAGAACGAAACAAAAAAGTATCAAAGAAACAACGAGCTTAAGCTCAGGGGGATCAGTGCTAGTCGACAAAGTACACGAACCATTGGACGCACTGATGAGAGCTTACGAAGCTAGGTTAAAGAACAACCAAACACAAGAACAGAGGTGGATGACATACCCAAACGCGGAATTGGAAAAGCAGAGACTTGAAATGTGCCAGAGAATGATCGAGACTGCACAAGCCTTATTAGAACCACCAAAAGAAACAATGAATTGTGAAAAAGAAAACCCAATTCAGCAAGAGACAATCGTTTCACGGGTAGCTGAAAAGACTCCCAGTGCACAAAAGCCTGAAAATACACAAAAGGATGACCGCATAGTATTGAACACAACCGATCAGGAGATAGAGAGTTTTCATCCAGTCATACAGAGGATTTACGGAAAAGATGAGGATTACAATGAATTTTGGAAACAAGTGAGAGAGGCAAACTTTGCAAACGAGCTAAGTGGCCAAGCTAATTAGACAAATTGGGAAAAGGACATCAGGAATCCTCCCATAGTGGAATTTGAGGCAGGATCTCAAGTGGACTTGGATCTGCAATCTTACTGGGGAGATGGGGGCTCTGTTAGAACAATGGAGAGCAAACCTCATTCACTGAAAACCTTACCTTCATACTTAGGAGAGTATGAAGCAAAATCCGAGATTAGAGCACTTCCCTCACGAAAAATCTCATCAGAAAAAGTCATGGACTCGCAAGGATTGATAGAGATTTTGTCAACACCAGTGACATGCACTATCACTCTAGCTGAGCTTTTGAGGCTAAGACCACATATGTGGACCACTGTAGGAAAATGCTTGGAGAAATTCGGGATAAAAGATCCAACATCGAGATTGCAAGAGAGCATAGAGGAGCTGAGCAAACCACAAAAGAACGCTAAGCCTGTACCCTTAAACAAGGTCGGAGAGTATTGCGAAGGTGAAGAGGGGAATACAACCTTACCAGTTGATTTCCAAGGAGTGAAGACGATGGCAATACTAGACAGCGGAGCTGGGGTAGCCATTGCTACAAAAGAAATCTGGAAAAAATGGGGAAAACCAGCAATAAGGAAGACTAGGTTGAAACTCCAATTAGCAGATGGACACATGGAGAAACCTATGGGTTTATTAGAGAAAGTCGTAGTGACTTCTTGCGGCATTGAATACGAACATACTTTTGCTATTGTCGATTTTGCCAAGGAGAATAACTATGATATCATACTGGGAAGACCATTCATGAGACAGTTGAAAATGGTCCAGGATTGGGGCTACGATCACATATACCTGAGAAATATGGAAACCACTACACGTGTGAACCTGAAAGACCATAGCTACAAAGATGTGAACCGAACACCAGTAGAGGAGTTTGATTCGGCTACTTTGGCGGGATCCGAATTTCCAGCTTGGTTAGGTAAACCCAAGGAGTTATGGATGTGTGGAGCTTCGAAATGTGGAAGTCTGAAACGAGAAGAATGTGTTTTAGAAAGGGCTATCGAAGACGAAACTTATGTAAGAGAACCCTTTCCAGAGGACACGTTTGAACCATTAGAATGGACACACATTCTAGCAACCCTAGATGTTTGTGCAATTCCGGATGGTCCCACAACAAAATTTTGCGACAAGGACGGGTACGACGTGGTTCCGTATTTCATGTTGAGAACTGTGCTCGAAAAAGAAACTGAAAAGAACGATACACTGGAAAAGGAAGATGAAGAAGAGGTGTTTCACAACATTCCCAATCATCCAGAGTGGGGAAATGAAGCAGACAACGAGTCAACGGACAATTCAAGCGGAAACGAAGAAACTATAACGGATGTCCGATTTTATGATTTTCCGAACCAAACTAAACAACGCCAGATTCACTATAGAGCAAAGAGAAAAACAAAAGGGGTTAGAACCAATCCGATGCCTAGAATAAAGGAAAAAATCAATTCCTAATGCTAGTAAAGGCTGAAGATTGTGTTAAGGATAAGATTTCTGGAAGAATGAGAGGCAGATCAAACTTGAAAAGACAAAAGAGGCTCAAGAAATCAAGTTCAAAAGAATGGAACGAAAACTGAAACAGAAAAATCAGAAAAGAACAAGCGCAACAGAGAATACACGGAGTCCAAGTTAGAACGTAGAAACAAGTACAGAGAGCTCAAGAAAACTCTGAAGGAAGTTTGGACGACAGAAATTGAGAGTGGAGAGGACGAAAACGTCAAAATCAAGGAAAACATGGATGTTCCCTCTCACTATAGGAAATTCACAATAGAGGATAGGAAGGTGATATTAACCCCACCTATTCGAGAGAGGAAGGAGAACGAATCTTATGACGGACCGGAGGATGCAAAAAAAGTTGATTTAGCAGCTCCAGGTGAGACGCCTAGACCGGTGTACATAGCCACAGATTTGTCTCCAGGCGAGGAAGAGAGACTTTTGAGTCTTCTCAGAGAGTATAGGGATGTGTTTGCATGGTCTTATAAGGACTTAAAGGGAGTTGACCCATCGATATGCCAACACTCAATCCCACTGAAACAAGACGCAAAGCCTAGCAGACAGAGACCATACACATATAATGATACTTTTGCTAAGCGAATCAAGGAAGAGATAGATAAGCTAATGAAGCTGAATTCATATACGAGATTGAACACACCGATTGGGTATCTCCGATTGTGGTAGTACCTAAGAAGAACGGAAAACTCCGAGTGTGTGTCAACTTAAAGAAAGTGAATGCTGCAACAATCAGGGACAATTATCCCCTGCCGATAACTGATCATGTTCTAGAGCGTGTATCAGGGAAAACAGCATACTCCTTTCTTGATGGTTTTTCAGGATATAACCAGCTAGCCATAGCACTGGAAGATCAACATAAAACAGCTTTTGCAACGGAGTGGGGAATTTATGCTTATCGGGTTATGCCTTTTGGTCTAACCAATGCTCCCGCAACCTTCCAGAGGCTGATGACGCATGCTTTCAAAGAATACTTAAGGCTGTTTCTCGAAATATACATGGATGACTTATGTGTACATTCTCTACTGAGAGATGAGCATCTAGAACACCTAAGAAAAGTATTTGAGAAATGTAGGACATATCGCATTTGTCTCAATCCTGAGAAATGTGTGTTTATGGTCCGACAGGGCAGAATTCTGGGACATATTGTCTCACAAAACGGAATATCCACGGATTTAGAGAAGATAAAAGTTATAGTGGATATGCCTAGACCAACCAATGCGAAACAAGTACAGAGCTTTATGGGACATTGCGGATATTATAGACGATTCATTTACATGTACGCTATAATAGGCCAACCACTTTACAGGCTAATAGTGAACTTTGAATGGACAGAGGAGTGTGAGGAATCATTCAAGAAATTGAAAGAGGCACTCATTACTGCTCCAGTCTTGAAATCACCAGATTGGGAGAAGATATTCCATGTGCACATAGATGCTTCTGCATATGCAATAGGATGCATTCTGGCTCAGCCAGAAGAAGGAAACATGGATTTTCCTATCTGTTACGCCAGTCGACAGCTCAACCATGCAGAGAAGAATTACACCACAACAGAGCGAGAAGGATTAGGAATGATCTATGCTGTGAAGAAATTTCGGCATTATCTTCTAGCCAACAAGTTTGTGTTTTTTACGGATCACCAAGCCTTGCTCTACCTAGTGAATAAACCATGCAATACCGGGAGAATAGTGAGATGGTTCATTATCTTACTGGAATTCGACTTCACGGTAGTAGTAAAGAAAGGAAAAACACATCTTAGAGCTGATCATCTTTCGCGATTGACGAATGGAGAAGACCCTATAGGAGTAGATGACGACATGCCAGACGCGTACTTGTTCAACATAGAAATGATACCTAAGTGGTCTCAAAATGTCGTTAACCTATTAACCTATGGAGGAGAGTTCGATAGAAGAGAATACAACCTGAAACATATTGCTATTCAGCAATCCAAGAATCTTCAATTGATTGCAGGAAGGTTGTATCAATTGGGAAATGATCATGTTTTACGACTATGCATCAATCCTGAGGAATATAGTATATATCTGCGCGAAGCACATGTTCAGGAATGTGCATTTCATTGTTCAAGAAGGAACACATATAGGAATTTGTTACAATTGGGAGTCTATTGGCCAGGAATGAAAGAAAGCGTACATGAATATGTCACTGTATGTATTGTATGTTCATCAAAACCGCCAGCCGAGTATTCGACATTATATCAGATAATGATCGCTCCAGAATGGAGTCAGTATATTGTTGAATATCTCACAAATAGAACTTTCCCAGAAGGAACGTCAAAAGCTCGTCAGAAATCTGTAGAGACAGAAGCTAGAGATTACGCTTTAATAGGAGATCAACTCTATAAGAGAGGTAAAGACAACCAGCTTAGGATTTGCGCATCAGAGTCTGAGTATGTGATAATCCTGGAGCAAGCTCATGGAGGAGTAGGTGGAGGCCATTTCTCAGGTGATAAGACAGCAAAACTTGTCTTAGCCGCAGGAATATGGTGGCCAACATTACATATGGACGCTGAGGAATACGTTAAACGGTGTGATGACTGTCAGCGGACCAAAGTACCACTTAAAAGAGATGATATGCCGCTTAGACCAATGATGGGGGCAAGAGCTTTTGCAAAATGGGGATTGATTATGTCGGACCCATTTCACCTCCTGCATATAAGACTCATGCACAATACATCATTGTGGCTACAGACTATCTAACAAAGTGGGTCGAAGCAAAGGCAACTCAAAAAGCAGATGCCAGGACCACGGCACAATTTCTATATGAATACGTCTTTGTACGATATGGATTGCCAATAGAAATTGTGAGTGATCGAGGCACACATTTCATAAATGAAGTGATAGAGATCCTTCTAGATGAATTCATGGTAATCCATAGGAAATCAGCCCCGTATCATCCACAAGCAAACGGACAAGCTGAAGCAACAAACAAAACCATATGCACGGTCCTTACGAAGATTGTATCTGAGTCGAGAACTGACTGGGACCAGAAGTTGCATTCAACATTATGGGCATATAGGGTAGCATATAAAACATCAATAGGAACGACCCCATATAACATGGTTTTTGGGCTAAATGCTATCTTGCCAATAGAATTCTTGATTTCAACCTTAAGGGTGGCTAAGGATCTAGAGTGGACAGGGCACGAGCTCTCTGATAGAATAGATGACCTGGAAAAGCTAGATGAGCTTCGCCTAAAAGCAGTAGCTTCCATCTACGCTCAAAAAAGGCGACAAAAGGAATTTTTTGATAAGCATGTGCGGACTAAAGAGTTTAAAGTTGGGGACTATGTCCTAGTTTACACTCTGAAACAGCATGCTAAGAAGCTTAAAAAGCGAGGGATGGGACCTCTGGTGATTAAAGATCTATCACCAAGTGGAGCCGTCAAGCTTGCTACATTAGACGGAGAAGAAATGCCCAATTGGATTAGTGGATGCAGAGTGAAAAAGTATCTGTTGCCGCTAACACAAGACATGCTTCTCAAAATACATCAAGAAAAGCTGCGTGTCCAGAAAAAGAAAAAGATTGAGGAGGAAGCGCAAGCCGAGGCGAAGGAAAGAATGGAGAAAAGAAGACTACTGCGTCAGAAACAGCGCAATGAAGGAGCAATACGAATAAACGCAGTTAGTATAACAGAAATGGGGAATGACAAAGAAGAACCCATCATTGAATGCAAAGTAGGACCAACCAAATCAAAGCCAGAGCACTATTGGATTCAGGAGCTCAAGCTAACCTACTTTCACTCAGTTTGTATAGACAATTGACAAATGACACTAAATTACAAACTGCCAAGCAAGAGTTAAAAGTTACTCTGAGAATTCAATCAAAACTGTCGGATGCACAGTTTTACATATACAGATTAACCAATATGTGTATCCTCATATGTTTTACGTGGTTGAAGACCAAGCTACACAACATCCATTATTGCTAGGACAACCATGGCAGAAGCAATACAATGCAATGATTGACTGGAGTTCTAAATCAGTGCTTATCAAATACGAAGGTGAAAGTCAATCAGTTAAGTTCACCAAAGGAGCAGAGCCAACTCCAAAGGAAGAATCCACGGACAAGGGCAAACAACAAACAGAGAAAAAGAAGAAGCAATGGCAACCAAAAGTTTCTATACAACCGGATTACTCTTCGACGAGGAATTCTCAACAGTGGATAAGGAAGACAAGCAATAATATAACAGCTCAACCTTGGAAAAAAACGGAGTCAACGTTGGTATGGAGACCAAAAAAGGTGGTGCCAGAAAACACAAACAGAGTCTTCAATACCAGACAACAGAGTGATCCCCGACAATCAAGGACAGTGAAACAGATCTGGATTCCAAAGAAGTTCATGACGGCACAAAGCTACAGCAAGCAAATTTGGATCCCAAAGATTTGTAAACAGGAACTCCCTTCAATACAATCAACGGAAACTCCTAGGTATTTCAAGGCGAGGAAATCAACACACAGAACAAAGCAGGTTTGGGTCGCAAAGAGTTTGTGGCAAGCACAAGCAAAGCGGAAGCAGATTTGGATTGTGAAAAAAGACAACAAGGTAATGAAGAATCCATCTACTGATTCTACTACCGAAGTGCCAAAACCAACCCAAAACCCGACCACCAATCCTTCAATCAAACAAAGAGCAGCTTTATTGGAAAGACTGTTGTATCATCGCTCTACAATTGCATTGGGAACTTATGACCAAAACAACTACAATGCTTCACCCACAGACACTTCATAGTCGTCCGGGAGGACTCAGACTAGGAGGGGGGGAGGTATACAGGAACTACAAAGCAGCTACAAGCGGAAAAACAAAGAAAAACAAAAATTATATTACAAGGGCAGTGTCTTACATGATTTTGCAATTTTTTATGTTTGATTGCGGATATTGATAATATTTATGCCCTTATATACCTTGTTTTGCAACAAGAAGAGATCAAATGATGAATTTGGGTCTCTAGATGTGTAAATATCACTAAATAAGAGTGTTTTTGGAGCTAAAAAGTGGAAAAAAGTGGTAATCCAAGTCCAAAATCACAAAGAAGTGTATATTCATATACACAGGGTTACCAGCTATTTATCGTGTATGTTTGGAATTTTTTGGCTTCAATTTGCTATTTTCCTTTATTTTTTATGATTTTCTTAATAAAAATAAAAGAAAAATAAAAAAGCAGGTGAAATGAGATCGGAAAAAAGAAAAGAATAGACGGTGATGATCCTAATGACAAGGGCAACCCATGGTAAAAATGGGTACAATTCTGAAAAAGTTGCGGAAAGCCCGAAATGACAGAATTTTGGCAAAGTGGACAGATTTCTCAGAAACAGGTCAAACGGAGTCCAAATTGAGAAATTTCAAATCCTAAAGTGCATTTCACGACGAGATAGGAGCACATGTCAAATTTGGTAACAAGTGATCCGGGAAGCCCGAAGTTAAGTATTTTTCACTTCACTATCAAGCTCATTTCCACTATTACCTTCTTGGAGAGAGCAAAGAGCACACAGGAGCATCCGACCTTCTACCCGCCTTCTACGACTGCTACGAGAGCTCAGAGGACACCAGACATGAGAGGTAGACTCGTTGCCATAAGCTTTTGATGCTTATCGTTAACTTTTGTCGCGAAAACTCACCAAAACCAAGAAACAAGAGCAGACGGGGAATGGGGAAGAACGCTAGGTAGGGGCACAACCGCCTAACCAAACCTTGCAAGAACTTAGAGGTGGGTTACCCTAGTATAGGAGATGAGTTTCTAGCACTCAAAGCTCGAGAAAGAACGACTGGAAAAACCCTAGGTCAACAGAGCCTGCAAGAGGCAAACAGAAAAAAGTTGTCGAACGACACAAAACTTCTCAGGAAGCTTAACAACATCGAGGGCAATGCAACCATGGAGTATCTCCGGTTTGGATCACCAAAAGTAGGTCGGAACAACCGATTCGGCTGCGGACACACAAAGCGTCATTTTGGCATAACGGCTAAAATTGACGACCAAATGACATGAAACTTCACAAGCAGCTTCAAATATACATGGATGACTTATGTTTGCAAGCAAAACCCAAAAGAAAGCTGATTCACTTACCGATGGTGAAAAAGACGCTTTCGGGCAACCAAATGGAGAAAGATGGAGAACGGGGAGCCAAAGTCAAGTTCAACCAAATAGATGGCTTCACAACATATCCAATGAGCTGGAAATGCAACTCTCGAGAAGAAAAGTTGAAGAAATTCAACTCCAAGGCAAAAAGACGACTTCGGAGACTGAAATGCCTATAAGGGGGCTTTTTAGCTAAACTGATGACTTTTTAAGTTGAAAACTAGTTAGCAGGGCTTAGGGCACTAGCACAAAGCATTCTTTGCACAAAAAGACCAACATTTCAAGAAAAGACATCATACGCGTATGATGTCTCACAGCATGATTTTCACATCCATTTCAACATTTGAGTGCATAGCCTCATTCCACATGTTAATCACATCCTATGAACCAAGTATCATGAGAATTGGAGTTAGAAAACCCAAGGAAAACCAAAAAGACGCAAAGTAGGCCATAAAATTGATTTTTGGTCCTAATTTTGTCAAAATAACTCCAAACTCATTGAAACTTTGTAGGATTGTTGATTAACACATCTACAAGCTATCTGGAACCAAAAAGCACCATTTTGACACAAAAGACATCATACGCGTATAATGTCTATTTGCACTTACAGAGCCAAAAATGCTCATTTGTCATCATACATCCATTATATATATCTAATACATGCTACATATGAAGTTTGGAACCATTTGGTCAAGTGGATCACCCCATTAGCCCAATTAAGAGAAAATCCTTCATACAAAGCCTATTTTTGTCCCAAATCCAACATATTCAAGTCCAAACCAAGATTTGAGTATAAACAGTCCTTCACTAGCACATGGAGAGTCCACAGAACCAATCCCATGAAAAATTGATGAAAAAGACATCATACGCGTATGATGTCTCCAGAGCCATTTTTAGCCCAAAATCTATCCAAACTTGATAAATCCACTGAATAAGCCTATCTAAAGCCAAAACCAAGCTTATAGAGAAAATTGGTCCAAAAATGCACTAAAAGACATCATACGCGTATGATGTCTCACTATGTGATTTTGGCACCTCAGGCTTCAACCACCAAACAGAAGTGTTCTACATGCCATTTGAAAGTAATCCACCAAGTTTTACCCCAATTTGGATCATAAAATCCAATTCCCTTTCAAAATTTTGCCAAGAGCCTGAACTGGACTAAACTGGCCAAAACTTGACCAAATGGGATCCAAACTCAAATCCAAGCATATGATACTCATGTATACACTATCAGCTACAAGCACAACCAATATGAAATCATTTTGACACAAAAGACATCATACGCGTATGATGTCTCCAGCATGATTTTGAGCCCAGTTTGCATATTTTTTCACCTACATTGCATCCTTAGGCCCTGAATAGCTCATGTTTCAATTTTCAAGTCATTTGAATAGTTAAAAGCTTCATTTCGGCTTTCAGTACTAAAAAGACGCTAACTTCTGAAATTGGAGTTACAGGATCCATGGATTCCGCTAAGTCATCGGCAACTAAGAGAAAAAGACCAACCATCAAGGATGCTCTTGCAGAAGCAGAACCTTTTGATATTCCAACAGAAACCCTCAAGCCAACAAGACTTGGGTGGAGGAAGCAGTACTAGAAAAAGAGGGAATAAAGATCTACCAGGGGACTTTCAGAGATCCTCAAGGGCAATCGGTCGATGTACCTATGATCCCACGAGAATTAGTGGATTATAGCAGATCAGAGAACATCAGCAGATACCTGGAAAAGGCTGACTTACACAGGTTCTTCACCTCGAGACCACAGGTGTAGACACAAGAAGAGTGTATGAGTTGGCAACATCCATTCAGAAGGATGGAAAGCCACGTTGACAGCCATGGATGGAGAAACAGTTGAAGTACAGATCACTCCACAGCTCATTGCAGATGCATTGAAGCTGCACAACAAAGGGAGTTCTGTCAGGGAAAGAAGGGGCCCATAGAGGTCTATGGATCAAAGAAACAAAATACAACCTACGGAGATATGGCAGATCAACGAGCGGCAACCCTTTGCCGATTATACAACCAGTTTTTCCATGTGCAGTATGACACCACCCCATGCCATTGCGACAACCATCACATGGGCACTGAAGAGCAACATGCCAAAAGAGGTGAATTATGCTCAATACATCCACGAGCAAGTAATCGCCATGCACAACCAGAAGCCAAAGTACATAGGAGGAGGAGAAATCCTAACAAGAATAGCTTATGAAGCTATTGGAGCTAGAGATCAAGGGCCACGGTTTCCCTCCCAGAATGAGTGGCTTAGAGAAGCCGATGAGGAGGAAGAACAGCAAGAAGTATCCAAGAGGGCGTCACAAGAGCACGCCGAAAACTAGAAATAGTTTCAGAACCTGAAGAGGCTGTGGACGAGCCGCTCAAGAAGAAAGCGAAGAAAAAGCTGATCCCAAGCAAACCAAAAGTCAAAAGCCGCAAGAATGGAAAGGCTGGTGGAGCAGTTTAGAGCGGAAAGAGCTCTAAAGGGGGACTTTGAAGAAATGTGGGTGCCAGACCCCACTAAAGTCGGAACCAGCTCAGCCAGGCCACATGTTGATCAATATGATTAAGAGCTTATGAGGAGTCGAGGCCATACTGGAGCAGCAACCTGTCGAGCCTTATACTGAAGAGGAAGTACAGCTTTTAAAAGCTGAGCTGCAAAAGGACGACAAGGGAAGAAAAAAATAGATGATCTACTGAACCTCAAGAGAAAGATTGGGAAGCAAACAAAGGGAAAGCCAAGATGACTGAGGGCAATCAGCCCTCTTTTACTGTTGTACCAAGCCCGAAGAAGATGGAAATTATTGTGGAGGAAACCACAATAGAAATAGAAACAGAAATTATGGAAAAGCCGAAGGCCGGAACCAAGGAAGAGGAGATAGATCCAGTTCAGCAAAAGAAAGATGATTATGAGGATCTGGTAGCGATCGGATACAGTGAAGAAGAGGCCCTGGAGGCAGTTTATGGGATATCCCTACGGAAACAAGATGATCGGAAAGGGACGAAGGAAAAGACAAAGGGTACAATGGAGAGTAAAGAGAAAATGGACGAGCCGAAGCAATTGGAGGTGGTGGCAGAAAGAGCTGTCAAGTTGACAGATGAAGATGAAAAAGACATGCACATGGTGCATGAACTGCTCAGCAAGATTAAAGAAAGATCCAGAGCAAAGGAAGTAGCACTTGAGACAGCAAAACAAAAGGAAGCAGAGTTGCAGAAGCAGTTAGAGAATGCTATGACTGAATCTGAAAGTCATAAAGCATCACTCTACGACGCAGAAAACGAGAGAGACGGCTTGATACTCCAACTAGCCGAAGCTTCAAGAGAGGTAACAAGTTCACAGGAAGCAAAGGAGCGAATAGAAGATGAGCTGGAGGCAGCCAAGGATGAGCTCATTGAGCTAAGGGAAAGAGTCGAACTTCAAGAAAGGACAATCATGAGACTCAGAACACCCTAGAGCTAGCAGAGCAGGAATAGAACAAGAGGGAGCCCTCGTACCAGCTCTGGAAGATCAGGTCAGAAGTCTGCAAAGAGAGCTGAGGTTAGAGCAAGTGCAAAGATTGCACATGGCGGAGGGATCATTGGCTGCAGAGGAGAGGCTCACATCAGAAAACCAAACACTAAGGACAGAAAATGAGGCCCTCCGCAAACAGCTCCAAGACCTCCAAGAGCAACAAAGAAGAGAAACAGAGCCACCACAAGAAGAAGCAGGGGAGCAGCCATAGAGCTACCAGAAACTGGAGAGGCAACCACAATTGAAGATCCAGCCCCAGTTCAAGAAGTGGCCTCGACTTCAGGAATCTCTGAAGAAGAAGAACAAAGGCTCCAGGACCAAATAGAAAAGTCAACAGAGGAAAGTGCCAAGGCGGAAATGGAATGGGAAAGGAGACTCCTCATCTCCATTAGACTTCAAGGTTTAGACACAAAAGTGCTCCATGAAGAGTGGATGCAACCCAGCCTGCCTTTCCCTCTGATGAAATTTGAAGTGATAAAGACGAAAAAGAGAATAGAGGAGGAGCAGTATGTCGCTCTTTACGAAGGCGACATCACAAAGATGAACAATCAAAGAAGATTGTAGATTCTCAACCTAGATGGAGGAAAGGTTGGCTGAACAAATACCCAGCCTACCTCATCTACTTGGTAGAGGCTCCAAAGGAGATTCGGGAGGATGCAACCTTCTGCCCGGTGCCAAGAGTCAGAAGCTGGAAAGAGCATGGCAGGATTGCAGAAAAGAAGCCAAATTGGCTTAATTACCCAAGGATGCCAGGACCAAAGGCAGGAGAGAGAATAGGTAAAGCCTACATGGTGAAAACCCTAACGGGCACCATCAAATCTTTACTGGCTCTCCTGACCTTTCGTGTCAGATGCTAAAGAAAATCTGCAGGACTCTCTTAGCATGCATTGAAGTGTTCGCGCCAGATAAAGCCACGACCTCGAGTCTACTATCGACGGCCGACACAGTGACGGATATGATGTATGATCTTTCATTGCAGCCATCACCAAAGGTGTTACATCTCTTATACCAAAGAATTATGTTTTTGCCTAGCTTCCACATGCAAACATTCGAAGAAGCTTTCTACACCGGCTTTTTCACTCACGAAAGCAAAATATTCGACCCAACCTTGACCATCGGCAACCTACGCTACGAATCACATTTGCAGATGCTCAAGACGACAGGACTCTATTGACCAAGCCTAAAAGTCATGTCAGGGACGACATGAACGCGGAGGGGGGGAGTGTTGAGCCAGCAGAGGATCACACCCCATTTTTGCTCACACCCATCATTTTGTAACCATTGATTGTAATAAATTTCTTTCCGACATTAATTTTGAATTGAGCCATTCATTAAGTAACGGGACTCAATTGAGTTTCCAGCTTGTAATCCCGAAGTAATTTCACCTGTTGATGTAAATAATTAGAGATGTTCTCACCTCCAAGGCTGAGGTATATAAGCCAAAGTTTTGTAACCTAGAGGAGATTCAATTATTAATCAAAGTGAGTTTTTGAGCGCCGTGACTGTGTCTGAGAGAGAGAGAGAGAGAGAGAGAGAGAGAGAGAGAGAGGAGAGAGAGAGAGAGAGAGAGAGAGAGGAGAGAGAGAGAGAGAGAGAGAGAGAGAGAGAGAGAGAGTCTTATCTCCGTGCTACGCGAGCTACGGGGCCGCCATTGGAGAAGCGACACCGCCATTGTGTTAGCAACGGTGAGAGCTACGCACAGATACCAAGAGTGCGCGCTATCGGCTTCTACGTGTGGTAAGTTCCTACGAGCTTCGGGTGTGAGTTTTCTTCCAACTCGGTTGTCGGAATAGAGCGTGCAGCATATCTATAGAACCACGACGAGTAGAGCTACACATTCGTACCATCGGGGTCAAGTTTCGGTCACCTGTATTTTCGGCCTGTCTTCATACGCGTTTACCGCACGGAGTGGTTATAGGTTGATTTTGCAGTTCAAGTCTTTAGGGTGTTGTTCTTACCTAGTGTATAGACTTCCCCTTGAGTTTGAGATCGATTCGATGATTCTAGATCCTATTTTTCGTATAGCATTCGTTCGTAGTACGGATTTCAGTCACTTGCGTGTTTTAGAACTTAGATTTGATTTCCTTAGTAGTGATTGTCATTAGAAGGTCGAGTAGGTGATTTGAAACCACCTAGTTGTTTCCATGCACTGCGGGTCAAGCTCCGTCCTCGTCTGACAAATTCTGTTGTTGGTTGAGTTCTCGCTATTTAGCTTCCGCTAGCAGCGTAACCGCCTTAACAACTTGTATGCACCTTTCCTAGCTTTAGTTGTCCCTCTTCAAAAAGAGTGCGTATGAAGTGATATCTCACCTCAATGTGCTTTGTCCTTGAATGAAAGGCTGAGTTCTTGCAAGATGGATAGCGCTTTGGCTATCACTATACAAGACACAATTGTCTTGTTTGATCCAAGCTTTTCTAAGAATCTGTGAAGCCACATAATTTCTTTGCTTGCCTCCGTCATTGCTACATACTCTGCTTCCGTGGTAGAAAGTGAAACCACTTTCTGCAGCTTTGAAGCCAGCTTACTGCTGTGCCTCCAACCGTGAACACATAGCCAGTAGTGCTCCTTCGAGTATCTTTGTCACCTGCCATATCTGCATCAGTATACCCTTCTAGAAAAATATCAGTTCCTCCAAAATACAAAGCATTTGTTGTTGTCCCTTTTAGATACCTAAGTATCCACTTCACAGCTTGCCAATGCTCTTTACCTGGGTTGTCCATGAACCTACTCACAACTCCCACTGCATGTGCAATGTCTGGCCTTGTCCAGACCATAGCATACATTAGAGAACCTACCGCTGCAGCATATGGAACTTTAGACATATAGGCTATCTCCTCTTGTGTATTTGGACACATATCCTTCGTTAGTTTAAAATGACCAGCCAAAGGTGTAGAAACTGGTTTTGCATTTTTCATTGCAAACCTTTCTAGTACCTTCTTGATGTAATCTTCTTGAGATAGCTTTATTGTCTTCTTCGTCCTGTCCCTTGATATTTTCATACCAAGTATCCTCTTTGCAGCACCTAAATCTTTCATTGAAAAAGATTTGGACAGCTCCTCTTTTAGGTCTTTGATGTCCTGCATGTTAGCACTTGCAATCAACATGTCATCAACATACAACATTAGGATGATGAATTTCCCATCTCCCAAATTCTTCGTGTAGACGTAGTGATCCGAGTTGCATCTTGTGAATCCATGATCCAACATCCATCGATCAAACTTCAAGTACCATTGTCTTGATGCTTGCTTTAAACCATACAAGCTCTTCTTTAATCTGCAAACCATTTTCTCCTTACCTTTTACTTCATACCCTTTGGTTGAAGCATGTAGATTTCCTCCTCTAAGTCACCGTGAGGGAATGCCGTATTTACATCCATTTGCTTGAGATTTAGATCATGAGCAGCCACAAGGCTTAAGACAAGCCTAATTGAGTTCATTTTTACAAGAGGAGAAAAATATTTCATTGAAGCCAATACCTTTTTTTGAGAAAACCCTTTTACCACAAGCCTAGACTTGTACCTTTTCTTCCCACCTTCTTCTTCCTTCAGCTTGTACACCCATTTGTTTTGAAGTGCCCGCTTACCTTTAGGCAACTCAACCAACTCCCATGTTTGGTTGCGATGTAGTGAGTCCATCTCCACTTGCATGCTCTTCGTCCATTCTTCTTTGGATTCATGTTGCATAGCTTCTTCGTATGATTCCGGCTCTCCAGAATCTGAGATCAAGAGATGGTTGAAGGAAGGAACAAACCTTTCTGGAGGTCTACTTGCTCTTGTAGATCTTCGGGGAATAGGTTGAGGCTCCTCATTTGGTTGACGTTGTTGCACATTGTCACCGTTTGCAGTCCTTGAGTCTTCACCGTCCTCAAGCTCCATGTACTCATCACCCGTTTCTTTTGTTTTTTTTCTTTCCAAGTAATCTTTGTACATATTTGTTCGTTAAAAATTACATCCCTACTCCTTAAGATTTTACCATCTTCAGGATTCCATAGGCGATACCAAAAGTCTCCTTCTCCATAGCCAATGAAGAAACACTTTTTGGACTTTGCATCTAGCTTTGATCTTAGGCTTCTATCTATGTGCATGAAAGCCTCACACCCAAACACTTTGAGAAATGCATAATTCACCGGTTTACCTATCCATGCCTCTTCTAGAACTCCCCCATCCAATGCCGTTGAGGGTGACCGATTGATTAAGTACAGAGACGTACTTACAGCTTCCGCCCAAAGCTCAAGCGGTAGGCCTACATGTATCCGCATGCTTCGTGCTCGTTCCATGATTGTCCTGTTCATCCTTTCTGAAATCCCTCTTTGTTGAGGTGTCCTTGGGGTTGTCCTTTGCCTCCGAATGCCATTGCTAGCACAAAAGCTTTCAAAAGCTTGGCTGCAATATTCGCCTCCATTGTCGGATCTGAGGCATTTAACCTTGGTACCTGTTTCATTTTCCACAAAGGCTTTCCACCTTTGAAATATAGAAAATACATCGGATTTATTCTTCATGACATAAACCCATGTTTTTCTACTCGCATCGTCTATGAATGTTACATAGTACAATGAGCCACCAAGTGATGGTGTACTTGCAGGACCCCAAACATAAGAATGAACCAACTCAAGTTTTTTATTTTTTCTTTGATTTCTTGATTTTTGAAATTTTACCCTCTTTTGTTTACCATAAACACAATCTTCATAGAACTCTAAGTCCACTTCTTTCAAACCTGGTAGAAGCTTCTTTGTTTGAAGGATTTGCATTCCTTTGGCACTCATATGCCCAAGTCGGTAGTGCCACACCGCACTGTCAACTTCTGTAGTTGCTGCACAAGCTCAAGGTTGCGTGTTAACAGTACACAAGTAAAGTGTACCGACTTTTTCTCCCTTGGCAACCACCAAAGATCCCTTTGATCTTCTACCGTTTGTTTCCGAATGCAATGTTGTGACCTTCATCGTCCAAGTTAGAGATCAATTTTTTTCGAAGAGAAGGAACATGCCTAACATCTTTAAGCTTCCATTCATTTTCGTTAGCAGTTTTGACAGAAACTGTACCTTTGCCGACAATCTCACAAGCTTCATCATCTCCCAAGTATACATACCCAAAATTACCTTTGGTGTAGTCTTGGAAATGTTGCTTCTGTGGTTTCGCATGGAATGAAGCCCGGAATCTACTATCCACGAATGAGACACATTGTCTAATGAGAGAATTAGAGCATCTTGCTCTACTTTACCTGCCACATTGGCCTCCAATGTTGGCTTGTTGTCTTGAGACTCTGTCTCCTTCTTCTTCTTGGACCAGCAATCCTTCTTGACGTGGCCCTTCTTGCCGCAGTTCCAACATTCAAGAACTGACTTTGTGCGTGACTTGCTCCGCCTTGAGCGATCACGTCCCCTTTTGGTTTTTGAACCTCTCCTTAGGCCTTCCTCTTGTTTGCACTGATAGTGCAGCACTTGATGATTCTCATGTGCTTCTCCTTCGCATTTCCTCGCTTAGGAGAACACCCACAACATCATCAAACTTAAGAGTATTTGTGCTAGAGATAGAATTACTTACAGCCATCACAAGGCTGTCCCAACTATCTGGTAGAGATGATAGTATAAGGAGAGCTCGCACTTCGTCATCGAAATTGATTTTCACTGATCGAAGTTGACTTATGTTTGTGTTAGTCATTTAGGTGTTCTGCAACTGAACCATTCTCTACCATCTTTAGATTGAACAAGCGCTTCAGAAGAAATACCTTATTGGATGCCGATGGTTTCTCGTAGAAGTCGTCAAGTGACTTCATCAAGTCCTCCGTGGTCTTCATCTCCGAAACATTGAAGGCCACTGTTGACGCCAAGCTTAACCGGATTGTTCCCAGTGCCTTTCGATCAAGGACTATCCATGCTTCATCTGCCATTGTTGCGGGCTTCTTCGCAAGACCGCCTAGTGGCAAATAGAGGTCCTTCTGGTAGAGATAGTCTTCAATCTACATCTTCCAATGTTGGTAGTTTTTGCCATTGAACTTCTCAATCTTGAGCTTCCCTTCCTCCGCCATAACTCCCACTCAATTCAAGGAATCCTTTCCTTGAGATAATTTAGCTACAAGCAAACCTTGCTCTGATACCAGTTGTTAGGAAATAAGACGTAGCTAAACTTGATTTTTAAGTAGATTACTTAATGGAGAGAGATAGATTTCACACACAAGAGATTATAGAGTAGAGAGAGAGAGAGAGAGAGAGAGAGTACACATGATATACGTGGTTCACCCAATGTGGGCTACGTCCACGGGAAAGCAGCCACTCAATGGCTTTAGTACTTCAAAACAAGAAGTAGTTTACAAAGGGATTATACCCTTAATGGAGCTCCCGCCTTGCTTCACTCTCACCACCTCACACTCACCTTGTTGCATCAACTTCACACTCTAAAATGTGTGTAGAAATGGCCTCCTTTTATAGGCCAAAAGGGCTGCCCTCTCTTATGAGAGACAGCCATGTGTAGCCCCCTTATGCAAATAAGTCCAAATCAGACCCTCCAATCCGCCCATGTGTGGCTGCCCTTGAGAAGACAAGTCCGCTTTTGAATTCGGCCACCGGCCATTGACTTTCAACCACCGGCCACCGGCCATTGACTTCCAACCACCGGCCATCGGCCATTGACTACCGGCCACCGGCCAAATAACCGATTGTTTTCCGACCACTTTTCGGCCGCCGTCCAGCCATAATATTCCGGCGAAAAAGAATATTCGGCCAAAAAAAGCCTCGGGGGCCTCCGCCCCAAGGCCTCTAAAGTTGCCCCTGATTCTTGTCCGTGAAAATTTTTGGTTTTCGGTGAGTGATTTTCCTTCACGCACGATGGCTTCTCCTCATAATGGGGGCCTTACAAATGTGCGATTTTACCACAGAAAATTACAAGGGTAAATCAGGCTCCATACTTAACAAATACGGCATTCCCTCACGATGACTTAGAGGAGGAAATCTACATGCTTCAACCAAAGGGGTATGAAGTAAAAGGTAAGGAGAAAATGGTTTGCAGATTAAAGAAGAGCTTGTATGGTTTAAAGCAAGCATCAATACAATGGTACTTGAAGTTTGATCGATGGATGTTGGATCATGGATTCACAAGATGCAAGTCGGATCACTGCGTCTACACAAAGAATTTGGGAGATGGGAAATTCATCATCCTAATGTTGTATGTTGATGACATGTTGATTGCAAGTGCTAACATGCAGGACATCAAAGACCTAAAGAGGAGTTGTCTAAATCTTTTTCAATGAAAGATTTAGGTGCTGCAAAGAGGATACTTGGTATGAAATATCAAGGGACAGGACGAAGAAGACAATAAAGCTATCTCAAGAAGATGACATCAAGAAGGTACTAGAAAGGTTGGCAATGCAAAATGCAAAACAAGTTTCTACCTTTGGCTCGTCATTTTAAACTAATGAAGGATATGTGTCCAAGACACAAGAGGAGATAGCCTATATGTCTAAAGTTCCATATGCTGCAGCGGTAGGTTCTCTAATGTATGCTATGGTCTGGACAAGGCCAGACATTGCACATGCAGTGGGAGTTGTGAGTAGGTTCACAGACAACCCAGGTAAAGAGCATTGGCAAGATGTGAAGTGGATACTTAGGTATCTAAAGGGACAACAACAAATGCTTTGTATTTTGGAGGAACTGATATTTTTCTAGAAGGGTATGCTGATGCAGATATGGCAGGTGACAAAGATACTCAAGGAGTACTACTGGGTATGTGTTCACGGTTGGAGGCACAGCAGTAAGTTGGGCTTCAAAGCTACAGAAAGTGGTTTCACTTTCTACCACGGAAGCAGAGTATGTAGCAATGACGGAGGCAAGCAAAGAAATTCTGTGGCTTCACAGATTCTTAGAAGAGCTTGGATTCAAACAAGACAATTGTGTCTTGTACAGTGATAGCCAAAGCGCTATCCATCTTGCAAAGAACTCAGCCTTTCTTTCAAGGACAAAGCACATTGAGGTGAGATATCACTTCATACGCACTCTTTTGGAAGAGGGACAGCTAAAGCTAGGAAATGTGCATACAAGTGAAAATCCTGCAGACATGTTTACAAAGGTGGTCAACAAGGAGAAGTTCAGCTTTTGCTCATCTTCAATCGGCATTCAATGATAAGAAGCCAGAATGGAAAGCAGTCACAGGTTTGGTTTGGAGATCAGTCTCCAAGTGGGAGATTGTTAAGTATGGAGCCTGATTTACCCTTGTAATTCTCTGTGGTAAAAGCGCACATTTGTAAGGCCCCCATTATGAGGAGAAGCCATCGTGTGTGAAGGAAAATCACTCACCAGAAACCAAAATTTTCACGAACAAGAATCAGGGGCAAATTTAGAGGCCTCGGGGGCGGAGGCCCACAAGACTTTTTTTTCTGCCGGAATATTATGGATGGACAGCGGTCGGAAAGTGGTCGGGAAAACAACCGGTCGGTTGGCCGGTGACCGGTAGTCAATGGCCGATGGCGGTGGTCGGAAGTCAATGGCCGGTGGCCAGTGGTCAGAAGTCAGTGGCCGAATTCAATGGCCGGTGGCCGAATTCAAAAGCGGACTTGTCTTCTCAAGGGCGGCCACACATGGGCGGATTGGAGGGTCCGATTTGGAATTATTCGCACAAGGGCGGCTACACATGGCTGTCTCTCATAAGAGAGGGCAGCCCTTTTGGCCTATAAAAGAAGGCCATTTCTACACACATTTCATAGTGTGAAGTTGATGCAACAAGGTGAGTGTGAGGTGGTGAGAGTGAAGCAAAGGGGGAGCTCTATCAAGGGTTTAATCCCTTTGTAAACTACTTCTTCTTTTGAAGTGCTAAAGTCATTGAGTGGCTGCTTTCCCGTGGACATAGCCCACATTGGGTGAACAACGTATATCGTGTGTACTCTCTCTCTCTACTCTATAATCTCTTGTGTGTGAAATCTATCTCTCTCCATTAAGTAATCTACTCAAAAATCTATTTAGCTACGTCTTATTTTCTAACATGAACATCTTCTTTCGACAACAACAAAAGGCTTCAAAAACAACAATAATAGTCCCAGAAGCATCACAAGTCCATGCAAAAAAGGAACAACCAACCATAACAGAGAAAGGTAAATCTAGAGTAAACACTCAAGCAAATCAACCTTGTAAGTCAACTTTACCTTCATCGAGTTTCCATCAAACTTCCTACACAGCCTCTACATCAAAAGCCAAAACATTGACAATGCAATGGAAACCCAAGCAAAAAGGGTTTATCAACCAAAGTTTTTATCATAACAAAGCCTCTAAAATCCCAAAAGAATCAAACAAGTGTTAGTATGCAAAGAGCACATCAAAGTCAAAGATCCAATTTGGATACACCAATCACAAGTTAAACATCAACAACCAAAGGTAATAGAGTGGGTAGCATCAAAGGAGTCAATCACTTCTCAAGGATACATTCAAGGAAACACTAATATTTGGGCCAAAAAGCCTAAGATAATAGCCTAGACTTTCTTACCTCAAGAAAAAATTCCAAAAAGAGAAAGCCAAGATATCAATGAAAAACAAACACCTCAATTAGGAGAAATAACAACCAGAAAGGGAAAAAAATTACCTTCAAGGAAACAAGCAAAACGGCGAGTATGGGTACCAAATTCATACTTCAACCAAGCTACCCAGAAAAGACATGTGAAGTAGCATATAATTCCAGTCAAGCTACTCGAAGCACAAGGACTTTATGAAGGTAACTCTCAAATATGGTTACCAAAAGTAGGAGCTTACCGTGTAATAACTAGGATTACTCATGTAGCACAAGGCTCCACCCAAAGGTAAGCAATCACAACCAAGAGCCAATAGAAGACAATCACAACCAAGGGTGATACAACCTCCAGATGGATACCTCATCTTTTACTACAAAAGCAAGGCTTTTACAATGGTAATAATCAGACATAGATACCAAAACCTAGCGTCCATCAAGTCATAGAGCCAAAGTGGCAAATGCAAAAGACTGTCATATAGAAACAAAAAATAAGGTGGGTTCCAAAAGTACTATGGGAAACTCAATCACGGAGAACCCACAACCATCTATAGCCGCTTCTCATGGGAGATAAAACAAAGACTCCATCAGTGCCGACTAAAGCATTAGAACCTATTTCATAAAGCAATATCAATATATGACAAACAAATCAAGAGGAGCATAAGTATTCCAACCTACTAGAAAAAATGATGGCATTAAAACAATGAAAGAGGCCTGAAGCTCAAGAACCTATGGAATTGGGTTTTTATCCTTGAACAAGTACGGCCAAGTTTCCATTAAAAATACATGACATAAGAGTCAGAGTCGGATGACTAAGTCACTAAATGAGTGAGGTGTTAGTCTCAAAGCTTCAAGTAATATTCTTTGTGGCCTAAGAGTCTTAGCTATTGTAGGTATTGCTCAAGATTATGTTGTGTCGCTCATGATAGTATAGGTGAGCATAAGTTTGGTGAAGTGAAGGAGGAAGTCCAAAAGACACCCACGCACTGACCGCAATGAGGTATGAGTGGAGAAGCTTCTATATCAAAAATTTTTGTTGAAAAAATGGAAGCTATTGCAACATCCTTTGATGTCATATGTGCTACATTTGTTCCTTGAAGCACCCATCAACTCCATCTTTCACACTGCATGCTTTTGTTTGATAAATTTCTTGTATGCATATAGAGTGTCCCAGGCCATAATTGACACTTGCATTAGACACTCTTTCTTTGTTTCTCCCAAGCACTCACCTAGCATGAACAGGTATTTAAATTCCAACTACTCAACTTTGATAAAAGAATATACCAAAGGCACTTTTTCTCCATCTAGTTTTTTTCCTTTGATCATCTAGGTTTTAGACCCTAATCTAGAAACACTCATTACTATTTCTTGTATATATTACTTTTACATCAGGTACTAGCAGTAAGGAAATTGTTACCATATCACTCATCAAAGTATTAGAGCAACAACTATAGGTCTCAACCATGCTTGTCAAGAGCAATTCTTATCTTCAAGGACAACAACAAAGCTCCATTACACAATGGAAATTTAAAGAATGGCATACATAAAAAACTTTCAAGCAATGATAAATTCAGAAAGAGAGCTATCAATAACAATCATAAGGAGCTCACATAGTGCTTCAAGTTGGTAAAATATTGTAGAGGACTCGCATTGCAGTGGAACCTGAGGGCAAGATCCATCATAAATTTAATGAACCCAAGAGGCTCAATTTCCAAAAAGGCATGCAGCACCACTAGCCATCTTCACTGCCAATAGTGGCAACACAAAGGAGAATGCACAACAAAAAGCAAAGTTTCCTCAACAATAGAAGCCCAATTCAAGTATTGGCCAAAACATAGTAGATATAAATCACTCAAGGAAGGGGGAGTGTCATCAACTACAAAGAAATTGCAAAGCTAAAGACCAACCTTAAAGACAAACTTGAAGACCACCCTCCTGACCAGATTGCACATGGTCATGTGGAGGGATGACACAAGTTAGGAAGGGGGGTGTATCTGGCCAATTCAACATACTTTCACCCACCTAGCTGGACACCAGATTTTGTACTCTATTATTTTTTTGAGCTAGTGTAGCGATACCATGTGTAATCCTGATTCTAGAGTGGCAAATCTATTCTATGAGTTGTAATTATTTCATGATATTTATAAATTCCCTTGTGAGCCTGACCACTAGCCATTTAAAAAGCCTATGTATAAAAGATAATAACCTTAGTATGAAAAGGAGCTCTCTGTACTTATCAAGCGGCCAAGTAGTTGTAGCTTGTAACCAACTTTTAACGATTGGGTAATCCAATTTCAATTCCAAAACTTGCATTGTGTTCCTCTTCTCTTGTTCTTTCAATCAAGTGCAATCATTTTAAGTTTTGTCAAGGTTTGCGACTTCACGTTTGTAGCCTAATTTTCAATTTTGAGTGCTTAAATCATTGCTTTTTGACATTTTGACCATAGGAGAGTGTTATTAGACCTTAGGGCAACCTTTGGGTTGTTATGTTGTAGTTTTTGTGACCCAGTTTGGTACCTTGTTAGATTATGAACTGAATTGGTAGACATGTCTCCTTTAACCTAATATAGATTGGCTATCCGAGTCTGTTTAGTCATCGAAATGGCGCGACGACCTAGAGCAGTGAGAAAGGACATAGGAATTTTTATTGATCTGAGAGTAGTGATTATCTTGTTGAATTGATGTGTTTGCTTTTTAGGTTCACTTCTTGAAGATGACAACCTCAAGAGTCTCCGTGCCTCATCTTTAATGGGTCTCATTCCTTTGGAAAGAGACCCATTAAAGATTGGACATTCCTTTGGAAGGTCCAATTGCAACCACTTTAGCTCAAGATCATGCAGCAAGCTTAAAGCTAGTTTCCCTTACCACTATTGTGGGCAACACCACACCATGTTAAAGGCAAGACATCAAACAAATCTTTGGCCTTACCCTAGCCATTGTATCAAGAACTGTACACAAATCTTGTTATAGATCATGCAAAGTGCTATTGGTTCTATTATTAAGCAACAAATCATGATGCACCACCAGTACTTCACCCACTTAAGGCATCATTGGCTACTTTGTGTAGATGTTTGCAAAGCCCAACATACCACGTGAGGTTATAAAGCATGGTGCGTGTTCATGGTATATGCTAGATCATATTTGAGTGCTTACTTGGATAAAATTGGGGGAATAAGCACTTTAAGTTTAAGTTTCCCTCAAAAGAACTATTTTTTGTCTTACATCTCAAGATGTGCTCTGTTTTCTTGTTTAATTTTGCACCCTCCATTCTGATTGAGGGGGGGAGTATATGTCTCATGAATTTGATGCATTTCTGACTAGTCATGGGATAAAAACCAATGTACAGTGGCATATACACCTCAACAAAATGATGTTGCTGAGAGGAGAAAAACAGGTCTCTTACAGAAATGGCAAGATGTACGGTCAAGAGTAAGCTTTACCATATTTGTTTTGGCTCGAGGCTCTCAATAGGGGGGGGGGGGGGGGGGGGGGGGGTGATGAAAAAGTACAAATACAGTCCCATAAAAAACCACAAAAGTAGAGAGAGAGGGAGGGTGCTTGGGCTCACCTTCAATGCAAGCTAGAGAGAGAATGAGTGGAAAGTTGCAACTTTTGACTCATTCAAGAATTTTACTCTAAATTGAATTCTTCAATCAAAGAATTTTATTTCAATTTGAATTCTTCTTAATTCCTATTGGACCCCAATTCTCTTCTCAATTCTTATTGGACCCCAATTCTCTTCTCAATTCCTACTGGACCCCAATTCTCTTCTCAATTCTTGTTGGCCCAATTTCTTCTCAATTCCTATTGGACCCCAGTTCTCTTCTCAATTCTTCTTGGACCCCAATTTCTTTTCAAATCCTATCTCTTAACTTTATCTTCCAATCAAGTTAGTCCCTTTTTCTGCCAGTTCTCGATCTAAATCAGCTCCCACGCGGCTTTTGGCGAGGAAGTATAAAAATAATCTTAATCTTTTGGAAAAATATAGGGATGATGTAATTTCTTATCTGGAATATCCTTGTTTTTCATTCTGGAGTAAAGTCTCGTTGTCCGCATGACTTCTTTGTCGGTCTTGCTTTTTCTAAATTATTTTCTAGGCTGGAAAAGTTCTAAATGGCTCTAGGGTTTAGGGAGGGAACTTACACTTTGTATGGGTTGAAGCAATCATCCTCGTGCTTGGTAAGAAAGTTGACACTCATTTGGTCAAACAAGGCTTTTGTAACAATCCAACACAAAGTACATTGTATATCAAGCATGACGGCAATGTATTCTCATTGTTGTTCTTTATGTGGATGATTTACTGATCCACTGGTCCAAATGAGGCACACATTACTGAATTTAAGCCTGATTGAATGCTACTTTCAAGAGGTAAAGATTTGGGGCTGTTGCATCATTACTTGGGCATACAGTTTAAGCATTGTGATGGTGGTATTTCCCTATGTCAAAAAAGTTACATGGAGACATTGCTATGTAAGTTTGGACTTGAGGATGCAAACCTATTACCACTCCCATAAAAACAGGTTTGAATTTGAGTCTACATGATGCTGGTGATATTGTTGATGTCACTCTTTAACCAAACTGTTGTTGGCTACCTCATTTATGTATGCAACACAAGGCCGATATTTAGTTTGCAGTCTCATAGGACAACAAATTTATGCATACCCCAGGGTCTAAGCATTGGCAGGTTGTCAAGAGATTTTGCTACCTTAGTGGCACTTTACATCTTGGCTTGTTTTATCCCAAGAGGGATCATTGCCTCCATGCTTACAATGCTTTTTTTGATATCAGATTGGGCTGGTTGTTTTTGGGACACGTGAGTGTCCACAAGCGGTTTTGTTTCATGCTTGGCAGTTCATGTATATCATGTTTGAGCAAGAAGCAACCTACTGTGGCCACTTATAGTTGTGAGGTTGAGTACAGGGCAGTCTTCACAGCTATGATTGAGTGTATATGGCTTAGGCGCCTTATGGTTGACTTGGGTGTTGGACAGGACACTGCAACACTATCTACAGTGATAGTCAGAGCGCATTGGCAGTTGCGAGGAACCCAATTTTCATGCTCGCAAAAAGCACATTGAGGTGCATTACCACTATGTCAGGGATAGGTTCTCAATAGGGAGAGATCAGCTTGGCTTATGTGCCAACACAGGACAACCTTGCAGTTATTTTCACAAAGGGCATTATCTTGTGAGAAGTTTGAATCTTTCCACAAAGCTTTGGGCTTACTCCCCTTTGTGGATTGATCATGTCCCCAGGGCATGGCACTTCCGTTTACTCATGTGCCAGCTCTCATTCACCACATCACTCCAGGGGATTTGTTACCATATACATGTGGTAGTGATGTGTAAACACACTTAGGACCACTGGGGCATTTTTTCCCTCTTTAGGAGGTTTTTTCTCCCGTGCATTGTATATACGCCCATCACTCTAGGGCTATCTATCTTTCCATTGCACACTAAGTAATACACTTTGTTGTGTGCCTTGATCTTCCTTCATCTTCTCCAAGTTGTGTGTGTTTTCCTGCAACCTTAATTCCAACAGTAATTATAGAACTATAAAGCAAATATGTAATCTCCTTTTGGGATTCTACTTTACACCACGTGAAATTGGAATTCCATGTGTGATTTTCTCATGAAAACTCTCTAAAACATATTATGGTGGGAGGCAAGGCCAGATTTCTTCATGAAAATGAAGGCAAAGATTGCATCTAGTTGAAGGTGTTGGTGTCTAGCCCAGTGGGGTCAATGGGAGAAATGGCCATTTACTGGCATTCTTAATGCTCATCAATTGGACAATAAATATTTTGAATACAATTCTAGTTATAGTTATAGTCCCAGTGTTTTGTAATTTTAATTTCCAATTCTCTCTTCCAGTAGTCTAAAGTGCTATCTAAATTCTTTGAATTTGACATCTCTAACTCTAACTACCAACCTGGAAGAGATATCTGAACACATCAAGCTCATGTTGGGTATATTCAAGCCTGAGCTCTAGCTTGTGTGTCATGCCCATGGGAATATGGTTTTGTGGCATGCAGGTAACATTAGTGATTAGTGGAGATTGCATGAGTAAAAGGTGTGGTTGATATCACTTCTCAAAAGCTATGTAAAGACATTTTAATGGAATTATGTAGTAGCGTGTTTTGGTTTCAAGCTGTGAATGCGTGTCTCCTCGTCTCTCTCTCTCTCTCTCTCTCTCTCTCTCTCTCTCTCTCTCTCTCTCTCTCTCTCTCTCTCTCTCTCTCTCTCTCTCTCTCTCCTCTCTCTCTCTCTCTTCTTTCTTGTTCTCTGATGTAGCATGCCTGCACCACCATGCCTCCATAGCAAAAGTACCCAACACTGGTACTAGAGCCCTACCGGGCCTCGACTCTCGACTCAACCTCATGGGAACTGCTTCTTCCAGAGAAGACGATGGCTTTGTGGACCTGCTCGGATTCGGTTGCAGCTACCATCAGTAGGTCGCTTTAGCATCCTGTTGAATTTTTGACATATGAGCAAGCCCTGGTTTGGTGGTCTTAGCCTGCTGCTGCAGAGCAAATCCCGTCATCTCGGTGCTGCTGCTACAGAAATTGACATTATTTTTCCTTCTTTGTTAATCCTTTCACACTACCTATTCAAAATGGCCAACCAATTTAAAACTTCAAGCAAGAGGGCTTTCACACCTATAAAGGTTGCAGTCTCAAGTAAAATCTCCACCATCAATTGCATTTTAAAATGCTATCGAGTGTTGATGACTCAACAAAATTTGAAGTCTGTAGCAATTGCAGCCGTCAACAAATATCATGTAAGTACACCAAGGTATGGACGGATAGTAGAGCAACCTGCCAGGAAGTTTTTTATCGATTTTTGCACATTAATCAATGGGATTTCCAAAGCACTTAAAAACACCACTTGAGAGGTTGATAAGCAAGTGTTTTTTGTGGCATATCACAAAGCATATCAAGCATGACATCAAAGGTGGATAAGTTTAATGGATCTGGCTTCGACACTTGGCAGATCAAAGTTAAAGGCTATTTGATGTGGAAAAACCTATGGAACGTGGTCAAGCCTCTCGCAGCTGACGAATTTGGCACATCCATTGTAGTTACAAGGGCACTATCTGCCAAGCAACAAAGGAAAGACGAACAAGCTTTGTGCATTAGAAGGCACGTCCAGAGGGTAGCATGGCAGAAGGTTGGCTGGTATCAAAGTCCCTAGTTTACATTGGAGAGTGGCTAGATGGATTTGATAAAGCTCAAGACACGCTATGGAAAACCATAGATGATGAGTGCATATCTGGGATTGTCATGTGCAATCTCGGTGTTGAGAAGAAGATGATGGAAGATCTAGAGGCTAAATTCAATCGATTTTGCATGCTTCACAATCCAGTGATGCAAAAATGGATTTCACAATATGAGGATGAAAAGTAAGAGAGACAAAGGGCACAAATCGAGTGGAGACGGGGAAGACGACCACCGATGCATTATCTGGAGGGTCTGGAGAGCCTACCAACATTCATGAGCTTAAGATGGTTTCACAACCAATTGAAAAGCGCACAACAGTGCGGTGAAGAAGTGACTGAGGAGGAGTGGGAGTACTCTCGGGTTGCGTGACCAAGGTAAGTTTGCAATGTATGACTAGTGACTTTCTAGATGTTTGAATGGCCACTCATAATCTTTGCTGGTTGTAGTATAAGTCATACACAACAACATGGTGTAAAGGTCGACATTTTAGGGGGAACGGATCAACAAAAAGCGTTTTACTCAAGATTGTGGAATCATGGAACTTTGAACAGTCTAGTTGACGACAGTCCTCTAATGCAGATCTTGTGGTGGCGGAACTCACTTACTTCAGCACGCTATAAGAGATTTTGAGGATTGATTATAGAGAATTTTTTGTTGACTTGTTCGATGTCTAATGGTTCAAAATAATCATGGAGGGTCATAACGCTACTGTGCATAGAGGAGAGTCTGGTTTCCTTAAGGTGGATTCAACTAAGAAATGGACTGACCTAAGAGACACTTTCGTACTACGTGAGCATTGTGAACAAGTAAGTATGTAAATATTTAACAATCCAATTTTAGAAGTTATGTGCTTGGAAGCTCTCATGTAAGTTATGTGGCTCTGGCAGGTGATATTTCATCCTACAAAGTTTGCATCAAACTGGTGGTACTTCATAGAGGTAGCCCCTCGTAGTGCATGGCGTATGAAGGCTACCATGTGCCAATCATAGTGGCATCAATGGAGGAGATTGGAGAAGATGCTCAATCAGAAGCCACTGAGGTGTTGCGAGATGAGCATCAAGATGCTACTCTCTAAGGGGTGCATATAGAGGATCTACAAAATGAAATGGAGGAAATCTGTCTAAACGGAGAGCTCTATATAGATATAGGAATTTATACTGAGCTATGCGAGGATGAGATAGAGACCTCTTAAAGCCATAAATATTGTATTTGAACAATTTTGCTCCATTTTATAATATATATTGTATTCACTTGGCTTTTTGTCCATTCCTGTCTATATGCGTCATTGCATCATTGTATTTAATGGCCTTTGCGTCCACTCCAGGTATGTATGCTCTAGGTATGTTCTCACAACCAGGGACGACGAGCACTGCGCTCCGAGTGCGATGGAGACTGAAGCTGCAATCATGAAGGAAGTGATCTGTCTCTGCTTATAGATGTTGCTCGTTCCACTGCTAGATCTAGTTGATCGGGTGAAAGAGATGCTAAGCAGCACTACTACTGCTTCTTAGCGTCTCTTTCATCCGATCAACTAGATTTAGTGGTGGGGCAAGCAACATCTATTCAATGCAGGTATGGATGATGATGAGTTTCTTTCTTCTTTGTCACCCCAGCAGAGGCAGTGGTACGTGGATCGTCATTGCTCTGGATCACCATCACATGTTCCTACTCCTTTAGTGTCTCCCTCTGTTTTGGAGCATTTAGCACACTCTGAAGCTTCGGTGTTGATGACGAGACAATCTTCACACTCGTCTAGGCACCGACGCTCTAATGGTGGCGGCGGCGGTTGTTGTGGGGATGCCGCCGCCGATGCCTTGACACCACGTCGTGTTTGATGAGGTTATTTACCCTCCCGTTCTTTGCCCGCTCCCACACTAGCCACATCATCGCCATCTACGCCAGGTTTTGTGCAATTGACGGCCATTCCTAGCAGATACACACCACTATCTACTCCTCCAGGAGTCACCCCAGTCGACACTCCTGGCTTCAGGCCCAGAATCTAGTGGAGACACCCGACGTCCGTACCCCCATCGACACGCCGCAAGAGACCCCTGCCAGGACACCCAGGTTCATGTGTCACTGGCGAGAGGGCTTGCCTTACTCCGTCGACTTCAGCGGCGGCGTCATCTTGGATGATGAAGGCAAGAAGATGATCTCGTGCATGCACGGTCTTTGATCTCAGGTGTTTAGACACTACAAACTAAGCACTTGGAGTGAAGTACCAAGTGATTTAAAAGACAGAGTCATTAGCATGCTGCATGACGAGTTTCTCGTTTCAACACGGGATGACCGTTTCAATGAAGACCTGATGAAGGTTTGAATGCGCAAATACTACAAGCACAAGTGTTCTGAAGTGCAAAAAGCAATAAAGCATGGGTGGAACAAACTAGATTGGTTGGCCAAAGAAGATTGGAAGAATGTGAAGAAAGCAACGTGTGAGAATCTTGACAAGTAGAAGCAACAAAAGGAGGCAGTTGTGCACGTATGTCGCACGTGTCAATGCAAGGAACTTGCTGATACACCTTGTGCGAGCCACAAATGGCTCCAAGCACACAACAAGCCTAAACTAGTAAGCTCAAAGAAGGAGATGGTGTGTCACTCACGCTCTACGCTTGCTTCGTGGAGAATCCTCGCCCGCGAAGAAGAAGAGCCACCACTTTGCCGCGCTCAACCGCTTCGCCGCCGCCGTGCCATCTTCGCAATGCTCGATCGCACACACACTCTCTCTGTATCTCCCTCTCTCTCATGCATACACACACACACACACACACAAGGAGATGAAGAAGAAGAATATGGAGATGGAGCAAGAGCACTCTTCTATTTCACAAATGAGAGATTGAGTGAATTTTAGGTTTAGTTGACTTTTATATGAGCTCGCCCCATTCACACTTAGGCGCCCATGCTTAGACAAATTATCCCTTGAATGTTCCAGTTAGAGTGAGCCTCTCATCGACGATCACTCTTACCCTTTTCCTATTGGACCGACAAGCCTGGTACCTGACTCTACCAAATAAATAATACAATGTCCGCCGTAGGTTACAACGTCCGTCTCGTAGGTGATAAGGTGTCCATGAGTCGTGAGGGTTAACATGCCCCCCTTCCTGATGTAGATTCCGTCCTCGGAAGCTATTGAGTTGAAGCTCGTTCGTCGAGGTGGAAGAGCATTTGAGATAAATGTCCTTAGCCTTCTTCAGTCACTACAAAATCAAACAACATTGGCACAGTAATTGCATTCTCATAAGCGATTGAAAAGCATATGCAGTTTTAGGCGGACAAATTGATTGGTAACAGGATTTTAAACAATTTGTCAACAATAAACATTAAATTGTAATATAATCAAATGCATAAATAGATGTAAAGGTAAAAAATTAAACAATTCTGGGGTCGCTAATTTAACGGTCGAAAGGCACTAGAGATCGACTATTAATACCATGGGTAAGCTTCTTAATTTTCTCTGGTCAATTAAGTTGTTTAATCCCGAGAGCCAAGTATTTCATGTTCGAGGGCTGACTAGAGGCTATACCTGGAATACCTTGTAGTTAAGCTACAATAAAAGGAATTTCTCGTGAAATCATCGCCTGATTGATTACCTTTTCTTTGACCCCCCAAAGTCTTTTCACAGTGATTCAATTTTGATGTGTGGCTTATTTTGTATGCCTTCGGTTTTTTGCTTTTCAAGGAAAAGCGCCCACGTACTGGGAACCTCTAGGGCTCTAGTACCATAGGCGATACATGTGAGTGAAGTACCCAATCAAGCTGAGATTTCTCTTCCAGCTTAAGATTTTACATTGTGGCACTTTTTTTTTGTTTGTTCATTTTCATCATTTTAATTTTGTAACTTTGGGGTCATATAACTCTGATACACCTCCCCAGCTCATCACACTAGTAAACTCCCTTTATAATACTTAAGCTAAAGGTCAATAGGGTCAAGCCCACTAGAAAGCCCTAGTACATTTCACACAATGCTGCCTAAATCGCATTAAGAACCTAAGTAACCATTGATTATTAGGAAGGCATTCCCCATGGTATTAAGAGAATATCTCTAACACCTAACTTGGTCAAACTAGCTTAGTCAGACTGCTTGATTTTTAAATCTAGACAAGTGATTATGACAAAAAATTCATTGAATTTAATGTTTGGTGCTAAGAAAATGCGTTGAATATTATGCTATCAATCACAATCAAAGCAGACAAACATGGATGCAAAAAGATAAGGGGCAATGCTAATGGACAAGAAACAACTGTTTGTGTCGATGGTCGCGCTTGATTTGAAGTTGGGAATGAGAAAGATCCCATGAAGGTCCAAATCCTAACAACAGCAACACGTTCCTGTACACACTAAGAAACACAAAGAATACCTCTAGGAGGCACATCAGTGGGAAAAGGTACCAACACTTATTGAACACAACAAAAAAAACATAAGGAATACTAACCTAATTATTTGCACTCCCCCTAGAGAGTGAAGGGGAATAGGATATTGTAGAGATTGGGGGAAACCCTAAGGCTAAACCCTTATCCTCGTCGTCGGGATAAACAAAGTCGTCATCCATGAGACCATTTGTGCCATCCGTGTAGTCATGTAAATCTTCTTCTTCATCATAGGTACCCATGTTTACTAAGAAGGTCACTAGATGCCTATAGTCATCTTGGTCAAAAGGATAGACTTGTGCAATGGGATAAATGCTCTCTACTAAGTATGGATCAGTCGTGGTCAAGAGACGTATCAGCCACTCTAACTCCTCAAAATTCCTCTCACATGCTAGCGTACCTACCAAATCCCATTCACATGCAAGCACCGGAAAGACCATGTGAAACATTTGTGAAAAGTAACGAGGGTACCTCTCCCCCAAGGCAGGAGTGGATTACTCTAGCGTACTAGCCATATCTGTACACGCAAATAGATGATGGTTAGAGTGCAAATAGTACAAGGGTCGTGTTCTTGTGCATAATGTGTTTTTATGATTTTGTGTTATGGCTCTTGCTCTTTTACTTTTTTATCTTGTTTTTGTGAGTATAAGGCTTTATATATACATTCCCTAAGATTGGAGATTAAGAGGTCAGGGAGAAAGGTTGAGAGGGAAGCAAGTGAATGATGGATGTCAACAAACACTCCCCCCTTCCTTGGGTAGATCATACCATTTGAAATGATGTTGTCACCCTTTGAAACCAGTTGTTCCAAGTTGTTATAGGTGAATGCTTTAACCGTAATAGTTTTCGACCGCTCTATGCGTTTCATCTAGTTGCAAGGGTGGTAAGGTACTCTCCCAAGATTTTATTAGCAACATCGTTGTAGGTGGTGAACTTACAACGGGGGGTGTAAACTCTTTCTTGCTTGTATGGATATGTACAATGGTAGGTGGAGGTTGTGTCGAAGCTTCTATTTCCGTATAGGAAGTACATGAAGAGCAAGAAGCTTCATTTGATTTCCATGTTCCTGAGCTATGTGGAACAAATTGTTCTTTCTTTGGTACCCAAACTAGCTCTGGAGCGGGTGTGTCGCATTCCATGATTTTTTCCTTTCCACGATCTTCAATTTGTTTTGGAGCCACAGGATTGAGCTCACATGGGCCCGGTGACAAGTAAGAGCACAATTTACGTTTTGGCACCCAAATTGATCATTTCCTTCATAGTAGCCTTTGGGCTTCCAATAGTTTTTTAGAAATACAACGCAACATTTCTTTACATTTTTTGGGGCGAATGGAACCTCTCTTACCAGGCTCCTGTCTTTTACATTAGCTATGGTTGCTAAAGAAGCTTTAGGGACCCACTTGTATGTTTTCTTTGTTATATTGGGATGGGTCTTGTGTGTCTCAAGCTTTATTTCAGCTACATCAGTTGAAGCTCTAGAGACTTGGGCTATGGGGACATATGGTTCAACCTCTTGGACATGCAATGTTTTGGGTTTTATTTCCTTAAGAGGCAATATCTGAGGGACTATGGCTTGCGTGGCAGGGCTAAGAGATGTTTTTTGTGTTGTGACACCCCCTATCCCCCAATCAATAGTGCATTTGGTGGCTATCATCCACGTGCGTCCTAGGTTTATATTACCCTCCATAGTTCCAACAGGCATGACCAAAAAGTCTTGAGCTACGACCCCATTGTCATAACTGACAAAAGTGTGCCAGATTCCAAAAATTGCAGTTTTTTTCTTGTTGACACCCTTGACTTGGATAATACTCTTAGATAGAGTTGGCTTCCCTAACTGACACCACACCCCATATGATAGCAGATTATATTTAGCACCCGTGTCCAATAAGGCGTTATATAGCACTTTTCCATAGGTGTTGTTTAGCTCAATAGGGTATCATAGAGGTGTGTCAGAGTCCAACCAATCCTTGTCGATTTTAACATGGAATGCATGTGTGACTCCAAGGTTAGCCTCTTGTTTTCGTCTTATACGTTGTTGTCGCTCCTCAGCCTCAGCTTGAGCCTGTATCTTCTTCAATTCTATTTGTGCCTTGGCTGCCTTTTTTGTATAGATGGCACGCAACTCCTCTTGGCTTAAAGGATCATAGTATCTTTTAAATTTTCTCCCATTGAGGAATCCAATGGTTTCAACTCCATCAAGAGTCTCCACACAAATGGTTCCTTGTGGGTGATCTCACATACTCTATATGGTCCTTTTCTCGCATATTTCAACTTTTTCTTTTCGTTACGCACTCCATACATAAGGAATTTATCACCAACATTGATATCTTTGTTCTTTAGATGATGGTCAAACTATTTCTTCCTCCTATCTTTCTCCACAAGTGCATTTTGCACAGCTAATTGCCTCTCTTCATCTAGCCTTTCAAGGATATATAATCACTCAACTAAGGGGTTACCATCCCAACCTTCTTGAGAAGCTACTCAAAGACTAGGAACGACAAACTCCCATGGCATAACCGCTTCTTGGCCATACACCATCTTGAATGGTGTGCAGTTAATGGAAACTTTATATGCAGTACGATAAGCCCATAGAGCTGATGTAAGCTTTATGATGCGAGACAAATGATCAGCCATGACATGTCTTTTACCAGGTCTCACCACAACGATAAAATCAAACACAAAGAGAATTAACAACCATCATGTAATTCTTCCCTGGAACAAGGTTTATTTACTAGATACAACAAGGCTTGATGATCAACATAGAACACAAACTTGTTGGCCACAAGGTAGTAGCGAAATTTCTTCACTGCATAAATCATACCTAAAACTTCTCGCTCTGTAGTGGTGTAGTTTCTTTCGGCATCATTCAACTGACGACTTGCAAAGCTAATGGGGTAGTCCAGTTTATTGTCTCCTGGGGTTGAGCTAGAACACACCCAATAGCAAAGTTCGATGCATCAATATGCACATGAAAAATTACATTCCAATCGGGCACTCATAGAATAGGAGTGCTAGTCAAGGTCTTTTTGAATGACTCATAATCATGGTCGCACTCCGCAGTCCATTGGAACTCAATAAGAAGCTTGTACAAAAGACGAGCTATCTTGGCAAAGTTTAAAATAAACCGTCAGTAATAACCAACATGGCCCATGAACCTTTGAACTCCTTTATAATTTGTAGGTGGTGGCAATTCAGCAATGGCTTTAATTTTGCTCTCATATGTGGAAATCCCATTTTTGGACACTATATGCCCTAAAATGACTCCATGTTTAACCCAAATTGGCATTTGAAAGGGTTTGGAAGGAGATGCGATACAATCTACACTTCTCAAACACTTTTCGTAAGCATGATAGATGTTCTTTCCAAGAGGAATAAACACAAAGGTCATCTAAGAAAGCTTCACAAAACTCCCTCAAATATTCTCTAAAAGTAGTGTTTATTTATCTTCGAAAGGTAGCAGGGGCATTGGTTAAACCAAAAGCCATAACACGAAATGCGAACACTCCAAATTCGGTTATAAAGGCTGTTTTAGCTTGGTCCTCCAGCGCAATTGTGATTTGATTGTAGCCAGAGTACCCATATAAAAAGCTATAATCTTCCTTCCCCAACTCTTTCAAGCACGTGTTCTGAATATGGCAAGGGGTAATGGTCCCTCCTAGTGGTGGCATTGACCTTCTTGAGATCCACGCACACTCTGAGTTTCCCATTCTTTTTTGGCACAATCACTATTGGTGACACCCATTCTGAGTGCTCAATAGGGTATATGAATCCACATTCCACAAGCTTTTCAATCTCTTCTTGAATGATTTTTGCATATTTAGGATTCATTGGGTAGTCGTTGATGAAGTGGTTTAGCCATGCTATTCATAGGGATTGTGTGTTGCACCACGGAAGGTGGAACACCTTTCATATCATGATAAGTCCAAGAAAATATATCCCTTTAAGTACACACTCCTCAGTCTCAGTCAGATCTTAGGCAATGAAACAGGTTTAGACTCTTCTCCTGGGTCTGCTAACTCTATTTCCTTAACTATCGCTAGACCATCATCGACTCCATTGCTCCCATCGATAGGTTTTCTTTGAGCCTTTGTATACACAACCTTACGTTCCTCTATGGTATAGGATTTGAAATGTTCAGGTGCAGGGTGTAAGTCTGTGGGGTCCTGTTGTTCTGTGGACTGTGATTTAACTTCTGATTCCTTTTGTTGTTGAGCTAACTCTCGATTTTTTCGTCTCCTTACGGTACAGCTCAACTTTGGCTTCTCTATAGCCTCTAGTTGTGCGATGTCAATGGGTTGTGGACTACACCACATAATGCTTTGAAGGTATTCACCCCAGTTATCTACCAACTTTCGATGAGCATCACATGCCCCTATATAATTAAGCCATTCTGCGGTAGATTTCTTTTCATTTATTCTAGCACGCACATTTGCTCGATATCGTCACCTCTTATATCTCTTACTAAGTTCTTGTTTAATTCTCGATTACTGTCGATTTCTAGTGAAGACTCACTAGATGAATCACTACTTGTGTTTTCTACCCTGAATGGTTTGTCCCCACATTTGCACTAAGATTTAACTCAGATTCTTCATCCTCAGAGTCAATTTCAACTGATGATTCTGACCCCAAATCGTGTGGGCTATAGTCTTGTGAGGCGCTACTGGTTTCAATGCCAGTCAAAACATTCATCTTGTAGATCATCATAAGCTATATGCATTGCTTTTAGCATGTTTAAGGGTACAAGTGGTGGTATTTCATCCCCCTCAGGTGTTACCTAGGTCGTTCCCCTATTTCCCCAAGTGTCTATGGTTGTTGCTAGGTGGACCCAATCCACATTGTCCGACTTAGTCATCCCAGGTAGTACATCCATATAAGGAGAATCTTCCCCAACATCAGTGTCCGCTTTACATGTGTAATAATACTGCAATGGGGCCGAGTGAACTGTGGTGTCAGATCTATGATCAATTATAAACCTGTTTCCTAGAGGATGTGCTCGACCCGTCACAAGATCCACTCAAATGGAAGAATCTTGGAACTGCAGGTAGACATGGTTTTTGGACCAGTCATGCACCATTTTTTCTTCCCTCATGAAAGGACGTCCTAAGATCATATCCAACGCCATAGTGTGTTTGGAGAAATCCATAACAATAAAGGTAATCCTTATTTTATGTCCAAAGACCTTGATCTTGAGATCTTATAGCATCCCAATAGGTTTAACAATAGACCCATTGGCCATCTTCACTACCATGGTTGTGGTCGCAAGGTGAGGTCTTCCCATAGTTTCCCAGCAATTTTTAGTCACAATGCTAACCCCAACACCACCATCAAGCATTCCCTTCACAGTTAATCCCTTAGTAGTGATTGGTGTGGTCGCATTGGATTCATCACCCTCAAAGTATTGTCCCAACTTGTTCACATGTATTTCTATAACAAGGTTCTCATCTAGGTTGGGTTGTGGATCTAAGTGTTCCTCCTCTGTTGGCATCTCCCCTACTCCATCCATCTGTGCAAGTGATTCACAGAAGTGATTCTCAGATGTGGTGGTTGTGATCCTAGCACTGAAGGTGGTAAAGGTTTTGTTTGAACAATATTTTGGGCCCTAGGGACCATGTGTTGTGATGTTTGTTCAAGAGGTGGGGCCGGCATCAATGCAGGCACTCGAGGTGTGTCTGTCTGCTAAGGTTGGTCTATTGGCCATCGCGCACTTAAATACTATGCAATCCTTAGCTTGATGACCATACCTTCCACATGCATTGCAATTCCCATTGAATTTTACTCTAAAAGTAGGGCATTCACTGGTACTATGCGGTCCATAGCATACTGAGCACCATTGCTGCTCCCTTCTTGGATACATATGATTGTTTTGCGGAGCACGATTGTCTCTAATACTCTCTTCAATACCCTTGGTGAGATCTGCTAAAGTCATCTCAGATATCTTTGGCTCCTTAGCAATAGGCTTTAGGGTCATTGGCTGATGCCCTGATGCTTGCGAGCTAATAGATTTAGTCTCAACAGACACTCTTTCTCCTTGAATCATTAAATTATCCTCCAATTGGATCGCATTGGTGGTGACTGCTTCCCAAGTGGTGATACCTCTAATGACTAGGCCATTGTAGATATCCTCATGTCGTAATCCCCTAATGAATCTATCAAGGAATTGGTTATTGTTGAAGCGCTCATTTGGATTACAACGAGAATTCAAATGCTTCAAGCGACTTATAAAGTCTCTCACCGACTCTCCTTCCTCTCGTTGGGCTTTCTGGAGCTGAGAGGCTACACCCCAAAGCACTCCCTCTCGTATGTATTCTTTTAATAACAGTCTCCTAAGAGTAGGATAAATCATTTTTTCTTCCACCCTTAGGGTTCTATACCAATCCCCAGCCTTTCCACTTAAGGTTAGGCTTAAAGCATTGCTCTTATGTAGGTCATTGTGTTCTCCTAGAGAATTGCATATTTGTTCAAACACTTCGATATGCTTTCTCACATCCCCGTCTCCACTAAATTTTTGTGTGAGCTTGGCTATTTGTACTGCCTTACTTCTAGGCTCTCTATCAGGCGCGTAACGCATATTCTCAGTAATAGATCGATCGATAGCTTGAGCAAATGTTGCCAAGTCACCTAAATGAGCAGGCACCGTGGGTGAAGGCGCTCTAGAGACTACATGTGGAGTAGGTATTGGTATTGGGCTTGGTGCATAGGAAGCCCTTGGGTTCCATGTTGGGTACGATGTTGTGTCATGTGGTGGTCCATAGTTCATATGGGTGGCCCTAGGCATAGCAGACGTCGGATGTGACATGCTAATGAATAAGAACTTGTGTATTGTGGTTGAGGAGCATAGGTAGTTGAAACAATGGGAGGGGTAGGGACTACATGAGTGTGATGACCCATAGGTGCATACGATTGGTACACACTTGTAGGTACTGTTGCAGGCATTGAGCTACCATGTAGTGGTGCTTTACTAACAAATGAGGTCCATGGCGTGTTTCTCGGTATGCCCATCATTGGGGTAGGCATGGTAGCCGTGGTGTCATCAAGGGAAAGATGAGCTAGACTTGATGAATCTATCACTTGTGGGCTCAGATTGCACTGAGACCCCTGGAGAAACAACACATGGGGGATCCATCGGACTTACCGAGGGAGTCTCCATTTGCAATAAGGTCGGTTGTTTAGCCTTCCCTGTATCCAAGAATCTCATGAGACCCGTTGAAGGCATGTTGATCCCCTTGTTCTGTCTCTCTAACTCAATGACCCTATGGATGACCTCACAAACTCTTTGTTGTTGATCCTCTACACTAGTAGCACCCATTGTGGATTGTAGGACATCTAACCAACCCACATGATAGGTGTGACCTATGTATAGGTCGATCAGAGTCTCTGTTTGTAATTCGTACTCCCAGTTCTCATTTAAGAACACTCCATCTAGGATTGAGGTGCTAGGGGTGTCCTTTGAGCTAGATGCAATGTTGCTTTCTAGGGGTTGGCCCTTAGCGGTTGCTAAATCAGGAGCACTTGATTGCTCTCTTCGCAAGGATATTGACATAGGAGCTTTTTCTTTTAACTCTCTTCGTTGTTCCCCCTTGCGTAAGCTCTCGACTTCCTTTTCCCTCGCTGCAAGGATATATCGCTCAACCTCTTGCACTTCGGCAAGGCTTCTACCATCAGGTAATATGACCTTGGAGGAAAATAACTCTGAAGAGTCACGAGGTGCAGTGAATGAAGTATTCATGTGCACATTCTCTAACGGTATAGGGTCTATGTTGGTCACGAATGGAGAATTTACTTCCCCACCCCCCTCATTTACATCATTAGCTCCATGTTCGGAGCGAGTGGCTCTACTAAAGGTTTCCTTCAGGTGGCTAAGCACGCTCGGCCCGGACCGAGGACCCATGGCATGCATGTCTTGGCTCGAGCTATCGGGATTAGGCATTGGGAAACCCTCCATGACGTCGTAGTCAGAGGAAGAGTCACTAGCCTCTATGTTCGGGTCTTGGTTTGTACTACCTTGGGTCCCCGCCGAGGGTCCAAAACCTAAATTAGGTGGATATTGAGAACTCGCGTAAGTCGAAATTCTCTCTAGTTGCTCCGTCTCTATGCGTGTGCCTTTGGCACCCTACAAATGTCGGCGAATAACCTCGAAGGTTAATCGCTTACCTTTTTTAAGCGTCCGTTTTCACTCGTGTTTTTTATGTTTTTTATGTTTTTTAATGTCTGATTTTTTTTATTAAATTATGTGATAGCTCGAAATAAGCGTATCACTTAGAGGGTCGTTGTGTGCTTTACAACACAATTTTCGGGCATCTGACGTTCCGTTGGTCCTCAAAAAATCGATTTTTAGCTACGTGTGAAGCTAAAATTTGTTTTCTAAAAGGCGACTGAGGCCTAGGCCTGAGCGTGAGCTTGGGCTTGGGTCTAGGAGATATTCCCGATCTCGATCCTACCTTTAAATTATTTTTATTATTATTTTTATTTTTATTATTTTTTTTTTAATTTTAAGGATAAGGTCGCCGCGGCCTGCGCGAGAGCGCACACACACTCTATCTACCTACTTCTAACTAATACACCTACTGTTACACACTAACACACTCTATTAACTCTCACAGATCTACTTCCTACTTACTGTACACAGAAAACTAACAACCTTAGTACACAGAGAATAAACACAGTACCTTTGAAAACTCCATTAACAAAGAAAACTAACAACCTTAACACACAGAGAATAAACACAGTACCTTTGAAAACTCCATTAACAAAAAAAATAAACAATACAACACCAAATCCTTCTTCTCAACACACACACACTCCTTCCTTACCTTTCCTACAATAGAAATTGCACCACGGAGAAGCACAGAGTGCTACTCGAGCTTAATGCACAGCATTCCCCGGCAACGGTGCCAAAAATGTGTGCGTATGTTGCACGTGTCAATGCAAGGAACTTGCCGATACACCGTGTGTGAGCCACAAATGGCTCCAAGCACACAACAATCCTAAACTAGTAATCTCAAAGAAGGCGATGGTATGTCACTCACCACTCTATGCTTGCTTGGTGGAGGATTCCTCACCGCGTGAAGAAGAAGGAGCCGCTGCTTCACCGCGCTCAACCGCTTCGCCGCCGTCGTGCCATCGTCGCAATGCTCGATCGCACTCTCTCTCTCTCTCTCTCTCTCTCTCTCTCTCTCTCTCTCTCTCTCTCTCTCTCACGCATACACACACACACAAGGAGATGAAGAAGAAGAAGATGGAGATGGAGCAAGAGCACTCTTCTATTGCACAAATGAGAGAATGAGTGAATTTTAGGTTCAGTTAACTTTTATATGAGCTCGCCCCATTCACACTTGGGCGCCCATGCTTAGCCAACTAATCCCTTGAATGTTCTCATCGGAGATCACTCTTACCCTTTTCCTATTGGACCGACAAGCCCGGTACCTGACTCTACCAAATAAATAATACAATGTCTGCCGTAGGTTACAACGTCCGTCTCGTAGGTGATAGGGTGTTCGTGAGCCGTGAGGGTTAAGAGCATTCAAAGCACAAGTAGAGGCAGGGAGCTTGCACCACTTGGGGAGCGGCGAGTGTGCATCATTTGAGGCGGATTTTTAAAGTTTTTTCTCATTGCTCTTTAGGTTTGATAGTTTAGGGTTTAGGGGTTTTTAAATTCTAACATAATGGATTGTTTGTATGTTTTGACAGTGGTTGATGACAGGACGTGACCCCACACCGTATGAGCACGAGTACACAGGCAGGAAGGGCTTAAACGCCTTGATGGACATTTTGAGTTCTTATGGTGGCATGGTTAGTATTAGGGTTTACTCTTTTCTATTTTTTGTATTGTTTGTAAATTATATGTATATACTTACATAAAGTTGTCTTATTGTTTTTTTGTAGAATTTGATAAATATGCCGGTTGGATGCGATGAGACGTCTAATTAGACGACGTCAATCTAGCCATAGCTAGATAGCATTAGTTTCCTTTTGTCATAGCATATGTATCATGAGATGACGTGTATACGTCTTTTTGTAACTATTGGAAAACCATGTATATGTTCTCAATAATGACAATGGTGTTGTAACTATTACATTTGCAAAGTTTAACAATCAAGTGATTTTGCCTTTAATGTGTACAATTGTGATTGATTTACTTTCATCAATTTACTTTTGTCAATTTTGTATCTTTATTCTGCAAACAATACTATGGATGATGGAGTTAATGGTTATATTGTCTTGTGGGTGACTACTTTGGGTCTATATCTAAGCTTGCACTTTCTTTCAAAGGTGAATCTGGGATTATCTTGGATCCATTTAGGTTTACTCTATTATTGAAACACTCAATATGGTTGATGGGTGAATGCCCTTCCACCAAAAAAAATTTACTCTCGGGCCTCGCTATATAAAGCTCTGCAGCGTCGCTATGAACGTTGCTATAGATGGCATGTAAGCGTCGCTATGGTCGTTGCTATATGCGTCGCTATATAGCGACGTCCATAGCAACACTTATAGCGATGCTCATAGCGACGTTCCCGTATCGACGTTGTAGCAACAGTCTTAGCAATGCCGAGGAGTATAAAAACCCAATGTATTTCCATCGCTAACAGCGTCACAAGTGCACACAACCTCTTGTAGTGGGGTGGTGCAGTTGAGAGCAGTGAGATTCCCTATTGTGGTTTAATCGGCCTTCTAGAGTCTTGTATGTGTGGGATGATCTCAGCCTTTGACATGCTGACGGGAGCAAAGCGAACCCCAAACCCCGACGGCCTCTAAAACACCGGGGACCGAATAGCGCGCCTCGAGCCCGTCATGGTAAAGCAAACAGGGGGCACCACCTAGCTTCAGCGGCTAGGACGCAAACAACACACCACCATAACAAAGTTTTCATCCAAGAGAGATGGATGCTTGGGAGTAATGATGAAGAGGAAAGGGAATGAGATCAAGTGAGAGAGAGAGAGAGAGAGAGAGAGTGAGGGAGGGGGTATAGCGGCTTAGTACTTAGGCACCACAAAAGGATGGCGAATCCGCACACCCTTCACACATACACAAGCTCACTCCAAAACACAAGACTAGGTGGCGATTCCGCACACCTCACATGGGCAAAACATTGCAAGAAAACATACTCACAAAACCTCAAGCTTTATTTAGAGAATTAGGCAATGAAATGGGGAGCATAGGGTAGTGGAATGAGAAGGGAGAGAGTGGTAGAGCACATGGCGGATAGGTGAGAGTTGATGGCGAAGACTCGCACGAGGTTTATGGCCATCATCCTTCATTTAGTTGCCCTTCATCTTCCATAGCCAAGGGTGTAGAGGTCATGCTCAAGACAAGCATGGTGATTGCGGTGATGGTGATGGTGATGGTGTGGGTGTGGGTGTGTGTGTGTGTGCACTAGGCACACACAGTGCATAGTGTGTTCTTTGGTGATGTTGTGTATTTTTGTGTGATGGTGACCCCTCTTTATATAGGGGAGGAGGGGGGAGAAATTCTAGTATTTAGAAATGAAGAAATCATTATCTACATAGGCCATGTGACTGTGGGCCCCACTTGTCTGGCTGTGTGTATATGTGACAGAACAGCAGTCTCATGAGAGAGAGACTAAGAGAGAGAGATGGGTTGATGAAAAAAGTGAGAGGTGACATGGAGAATAAAGTAATTACAAGAGGGGAGAGAGGGGAGTGTGTTCAGAGGTGAATCTGTGTGCAGATGTGTGTGAACACAAGAAAAATCAGGTAACCACCGGGTGGGGATGGGTCTGTGGGCACCTTTTTTAGTGAAACTGAGTGTGTGTGAGTGTGGGGAAGGTTATTTAGCTACAAGACAAGAGACATGGCACCCTTTAGAGAGAGGGGGGGGTATTTGGGTCATGGGATATGATAGGAGAGAGAAAGGGGGGTGGGGTATACTATTTTGGAAGATAGGGTAAGTTGCATGTGAGTTAGGGTGCATTATTGGTGAGTTAGAATGCATTATTGGTGAGAGGTGGGGTAGGGGAGAGGAAGAGAAAGAGAAAGACAAGGGAAGAGAGAGGGGGTTGACCTTTTGAGTGGAGGAGAGGAAAAGGGACACACGGCGGGGCAACAGTGAAGAAAAAGGAGGTAAGGTGGGGATGGGCTGCCCCGCAGGCATGAGGTGGCCTATTTTACCTTTCTCATATATTTACATAATCATACTTTATTTTTTTTCTTACTTTTTCCAATGTCTTTTATCACTCCCTCCCTAAGAGGGGGTATTCATGGGGTGGGGACGAGAGAAGAGGGGTATGGGAGCTTGGCTTGTGAAAAGCCCCCATCATTAGCTCTCCCCTTTTGGCTAGAGGCATTCATGTCTCTAGCTCATCTGTTTGATCATTATCGTCGGAGGTGGCGGTTGATGGTGTGTCCTCATCTGGAATGTCAATAGGTGGAGCCTGGTCAAATCGAAGAAAATAAGGTTTAAGTCGTCAACCATTTACCCTGGTTTTATGAAGTTTTCTATCAGCCTCCATAAGCTGGTAGCTTCCATTGGCATACTTTTTCCTGACGATGAAAGGACCTTCCCATCGGAGTAGGAGTTTCTTATCCTTGAGCGTGTCGAAGCGATTGTCGTAGCGGAGCACCAACATTCCTTTCTTCAATTCTTTTTTCCGAAGATGCTCGTTAAAGCTAAGCCGTCTATGCTCTGCTTGTGCTGCATAATAATTTATTGTTTCTTCTCTATCCAGCTGCAGTCTTTCCAAGTTGATGATGTGATCTCTCAAATGCATGTTGGGCTGTTGAAGCTGGTTTGCCATTACTCTGAGACTTTGTAGTTGCACTTCAATGGGCAAGATTGCTTCCTTACCAAATACTAGATGATACGGTGTGAATCCCAAGGATGTACGAAATGAAGTTCTGTAGGCCCATAAAGCTGGTAGTAGATACTTATCCCAGTCTCCAAGATGATTGTTTACCTGCTTGGTAATAATTTTAGAAACCATTCCATTTACCTTTTCAACTAGTCCATTACATTGAGGGTAATATGGTGAAGAGTGCCTCCTTGTAATGCCTAGTTTCTGCATTAATTCTCCTACCAAGTCTGCTCTGAAACCGGGCCCTCTATCAGAGATGATCTCTAAAGGTGTGCCAAACCTACAGCATATGTGCTCGTAGATAAATTTAGCTACCTCTACCGTTGTGATTCTAGTGGTGGCTGTGGCTTCTGCCCATCTAGTCATGTAGTCGACCCCCATGATAATGTAGAATTTTCCTGAGTTGGCCCTAGGTAATGGCCCAATGGCATCGATACCCCATTTTTCAAATGGGCCATATGAGAGAATAGGTGTCTGTGGTTCAGGCATAAGTGACCTAGTGCCGGCCTTTTGACACAACTTACATGTTTTGCACCAGTGGTGTACATCACGGTTGAAGCTAGGCCATATGAAGCCTGCCTGCAAGATTTTCCTACTTGTTATGTCTAGGGCAAAGTGACCACCACAAACCCCGTCGTGACAGCTAGCAATTACACTCGTGATTTCCTGAGAGAGAGGGACCTTCCTGAGTATTTGGTCCTTACCCTTACAGCACAAACCGTCATTGATGAGTCGATACCTTGTGGCCTTCCGTGTCAGCCATTGCTTCTGTCCCTTTGTTAAATCTAATGGGCATTCCCCTGTTTCCAAAAAATGCATGATGTCAGGCAAGGCATCACTTCCTTGAAATAGAGGGAGCTTTAGTTTTATTGCTCCAACCACCACTTTCTGTAGTCTTTCACTTGCTAGGGCATCTGCTTCTTGGTTTTGAGCCCTTGGGATATGGTGTATTTGAACTTCTTCAAACTCACCCAACAAGGTTTTTACACCACTTAAGTGAGTCCTTAAACTAGGATTCTTGCATGTCCATGCTCCATTTACTTGCCTTACCAGAAGTAGAGCATCCCCAAATACATTAAGGCGTTGTACACCTTGCGAGACGCACCATTGTAGACCCTTGGTTAGTGCTGCATACTCAGCTTCATTGTTAGAATGTGAATCTAACAATTGGCCCAACAAAAATACCTTTGTCCCTTTGTCATCAAAGACCACTATGCCTGCAACTGCTTTGTCGGCGCTCGCTTGTAGGCTCCATCAAAGTAGAGAGAGTATGCTCCTTCCACCATTGGTGGTACTGGAGGTAATCGGACTTCTCCTTCCTTAGGCTTCTCCTTCCTTTCAAAGACTTGGTAGGTCATGAGTCCCCCCAAACTTGCCCTTGTCGTGCTTTCTACCTGTACCGTGTAGTCAAACTCTTGCAGACGAACTAGCCATTTAGTAATTCTAGCAGACACAATCCATGTGTTGTACAACATAGGGAAATATTCATCCTTATTAGACATACACATTGCTTAGGCAGAAAATATGACCTAAACTTTGTAGTTGCAAATCTAAGAGCTAGGACTAAGTGTTCCACATGGGTGAAACCTTTCTCTCCTGCTGTCATCATTCGACTAGAGAGAGATTGGCCTCATGAAAGATGTCATCGTATCCTTTTGGAGTAGCACAGCCCCCAATGAGTCATCACCAACACTTGGGACATAGATTTTTCATCCCACTTAGGTGGTGAGATAGTTGACAGAGTGGAAGACCTCCTTTACCTTGTTGTAGTGATGTTCGCTTTCCTCGTCCCAAGTGAAAGTTGATCTTTGAGTGAGTTGTTGCAGTGGTAGAACAAGTTGTGATAGTAGATGTATGAATCTACTTAAGCCTCACCTTCTATAGAAAAGAGACCAGTTGACGTGTGGGTTGGTGAAGGTAGGGATGAGTGTGGACACCTTACTTGGGTTGGCGTTGATACCTTTTGCTGAAATTTCATGGCCTAGTAGAATGACTTTACTCTCCCCAATGTGGCATTTATCCACATTTAATTGCCCACCTAGGCTCTGCAACCTGGCCAAACCTTCAGTTACCTTTTCTAAATGTGAAATACGGGAGCTATATATACAAAAATCATCAATGAACACTCTTATGGATGTTCCAAAGAACGGTTGAAAAACATATGTGACATATCTTTGTGGCAGGGCATTTGTGAGACCAAATGGCATAACCCTGATGCAAAACAAACCCCATGGTGATAAAAGTGGTTTTTAGATGATCTTCCAAGGCTATGCGTATTTGAAACTATAGAATAACCATCACAAACGGTATAGCATTCAAAACCCGCTACTTCATTCAGAATTTCATCCGAGAAAGGGAGAGGAAGTGCTCTTTGTAGCTGCATTTAGTGGTTTGTAGTCAACACAGACCCTCCACTTACCATTCTTTTTAGGCGTCACCACTACGGGTGACACCCATTCTGAGTTTTCTACAGGATAGATGAATCCGGCCTCCAGTTTTCCTTACCTCGGCCAAGAGTGCCTTTTCTTGTATGACCCCCAGTCGTCGTAGCTTTTGCACAACTGGTTTTACCCCTTCCTTCAGCTTAATATGATGTTCCACCACTGTAATGCCTGTGATTCTTTCATAGTTGTCAATGAACAGGTTAGGAAATCCCTCAACATTTGCAAAAAACTCTTTCTCCTCAAGTGTTAATTCCGTAGACAACATACCCTTCAATCTACTTCCTCCTAGGCCAAGTGATTTTCTCTCCTCTTCATTGGGTTTCCCTTTTGGTGATGGATCACCAGTTGCGCTTACCCTTTGTGGATCCTTCATAATGATACCCATCACATCAATGAACTGTCACTTTCGTCGGTGGATGTTCTCCTCCTCAGAACTGGAAGATTCGCTAGTGGTTCATCTGCCAATGTTTCCAGATTCATTTGCTTCTGCTTGCCAATCCTCATGTCGTAGTAGATTGTCCCCCTTTTTTACCGTCATGCGTAGAAGGCCAGTACCCCAGTCCTGTTTTGCCTTCATGGCCATCAACCATGGCCTTCCCAAAAGTGGATTACCCTCCCCCTAGTAGGCATTACAAAAACATCTACCTCTACCTCAGTGTTGAAAGCTTTGATTTTCACGGCACTTACCACACCCACACACTTTACTTTTGCGTTGTTTGCTATCTTTGCCTTGCATGGAGAAGGCCTGTCAACCTCGAGCCCTAATCGAAGCATCATAGCTTCGCTCATTACACAGATTTGTGCACCTCCATCAATGTAGGTGTTTCCAACCCTCTTTCCTTTATGTTTACATCGACAATTGGAAGGATGTCATCCATGTTGCATCCCGAAATTGCTCCGGCTACCTTTGTTTTGGAGCGTCTTGTACTTACCATTTTAGACCATTGTCGCCTTACTTTTGGTGCAAGATGTAGCAGCTGTGGCCATGTAATCTTTGGTCCTTGCTCTGCCACATCCAATGTTAGATCATAGGGCTTAGAACTTTCCCCTAGCTGGAAGTCGATGCCCAATTTCCGTCGTGGCCTGGATGGCCTCTTGCTAGTTTCTCTTCTCATGCTTCTCTCATCATCTGATTGTGTAGCTTTCTCCCTCCTAGCTCTTTTCACAGTCATGGCTTCAAGTGTTCTAAAAAGGTTACCTTCTCCTTAACCTTGTCCCTCTCCTTTGCTCTGTGGATCCACTACTATGGCTTTTCCTTTCTCTTCTAGCCTTATGATGTTTATAGGGCGATCAGGTGGTGGGGCTGGTGGAAGAGGTGGGATGGATGCTTGTAGTGGTGTCTGGGGTGGACGTAGAATTTGTGTTGGTGGGGGTGGTGCTCGGGTGGGGGTGTTCTTTCTCTAGGGGGTGACAATTGGTTCCTCCTACCTCCTCTATTATAGTTTTGTCGTGGTTTGGGACAGTAGTACATACCGTGACCGTCTTCTCCGCAGTTGTAGCAATGATACTCCCTGTTTTGTCGTCGTGCTCTTCCAGGTCTTGATCTCTTTCTTGACTCCTCCCTTGTTGTATTAAGTGGACAGACAAATTCTGCAGTTGGTCAGTAATATGGGCCCTTTAGAGAGGGGGGGGTATTTGGGTCATGGGATATGATAGGAGAGAGAAAGGGGGGTGGGGTATACTATTTTGGAAGATAGGGTAAGTTGCATGTGAGTTAGGGTGCATTATTGGTGAGTTTAGAATGCATTATTGGTGAGAGGTGGGGTAGCTTGAGGGGAGAGAGAAAGGAGAAAACAAGGGGAAGAGAGAGGGGGTTGACCTTTTGAGTGGAGGAGAGGAAAAGGGACACACGCGGGGCAACAGTGAAGAAAAAGGAGGCAAGGTGGGGATGGGCTGCCCCGCAGGCATGAGGTGGCCTATTTTACCTTTCTCATATATTTACATAATCATACTTTATTTTTTTTCTTACTTTTTCCAATGTCTTTTATCACTCCCTCCCTAAGAGGGGGTTTTCATGGGGTGGGGACGAGAGAAGAGGGGTATGGGAGCTTGGCTTGTGAAAAGCCCCCATCAATGCTAAAGAAATTTCCTTTGTGCACCTATCGTGTCATCTGTGTCCTCAATTGACATTATGTTGATCTAGGTAGTGTTGCATGCACTTTATAGGTGGTGTGATTCACTCCCGCAACAGATGTTCACAATGATCTACTAGAAGTCAACAATCCTTTTAATGACGATGCTATTGATATTTGGACATACAAAGAAGTAGAGTCATTGGCAAAAAGAAAGGAAGGTGGGACAAATTGGTTACTTCTAGACGATCAAGAATTGGAAGAATGGAATCTCCGCCCAGAGGAGAATCCCAGAATGATTAAAATCAACAAGCATTTGAAGCCAAAGATTAAGGAGAAGTCCAAGGCACTATTCTAGAAATACAAAGATATATTTTCTTGGGAATGCACGGATCTAAAGGGAGTAGATCCAAAAGTGTGCTAGCATCAGATACTACTTAAGCCTGATGCCAAATGAGTACAAATGTAGAGGTACATATTGAATCCTAATTATGAAAAGAAGGTCAAGGAGGAAATCAATAATCTCCTTAAAGCTTGGTTTATCACAGAGGTGGCAAGTAGCTACTTGTTATTTCCCATAGTGGTTGTTCCAAAAAACAACGGTAAGCTCAGAGTATGCATGGATTATAAAAATTTGAATGCCCATATCATTAAAGATCCCTTCCCATTACCATTCATAGATATGATGTTAGATATAATTGCAAGCCACAAAATGTATAGCTTCATGGATTGCTACAATGGATACAATCAGGTGAATATTGCATCAGAAGACAGGGCTAAGAACACATTCATCACTGAATGGGGAGCATTTATGTATTTGGTAATTCCATTTGGACTTTGTAATGCTCTAGCAAACTTTTAGTGGTGTATGATGGAGATCTTCAGTGAATTTCTCTTGAAGTTTTTGGTCACTTATGTGGACAAGTTTACTGTCTTTTCCATTGAAGAAATGCATATATAGTTTTTGGAATGGTCTTTGAGAGGTGCAGAGAGAAGAGGATCTGTTTAAATCCATTCAAATCTATTTTCATGGTCTGGAAGGATCATCTATCTACTGGGCCATATGTCTCAAGAAATGATATTGAGATGGCTGAAGATAAGATTAAGCACCTACCATTGTTTTTGAATCGAGTTCATTCTTGAGGTACATTAATTTTTATCAAAGATTTTTCCATATGTTTGCAACTAAAGCATTACCCCTATATGAGCTCACAAAGAAAGGCAATAAATTCATCCGGGTTGAAGAATGTGAACGTAGTTTCCAATGGCTAAAAGATGCAATTAGCAAGAAGCCAATCCTTTGTCAGTCCAACTAGGATATTATTTTCCATGTACATGTTGATGCTTCAGGTATGGCATGGGGGCTAAATTGTCCCAACCTGATGGGAAGACAGGCTATTTAGTCTACTTTGCCATTTGCAGGTTCAATTCAATCGAACAAGTATATTCAACAACACAAAGAGAGGCACTGGAAATGGTGTTCAATGCAACCAAATTTATTGGGCAAGCTATTCCACTTCTATGTTGATCATCAAGATTTATTTTTTTTCATCAATAAAGTAATCATACAAGGAAATTTAATCAGGTGGGTGATCTTTCTAATAAAATTTGAACTCAAGATCTTCCACAAGCCCAAAAAAACACATTGTAGAGATGAAACATCTCTAAAAGATGAACTGTTTGGTGGACACAGTGGATTGACACGTAAAAGGCAGATGTACACCAAACCTTGTTGTACTTGCTCATTTTTCTAAAAGAAGTGGTGTAATTTTGCTAATAAGGATTCCCAATTGTAATATATTTTGTCATGCCCTCTTAGCCTCTTTGAGTCTACACCCCTTGTAAGTGGCCGAATGGCCATGGGAAAGTCCCCTTAGCTCTTAAGTCAAAACCCTTAGTTTTGACTAACACATTATCATTAGCTTGAAGAAGTATTGGACGTTGACTGTGAGAGCTTCTTGATGCTACAATTTGTAATCCACTTTTCTCCTTGTCTGGTAATCAGAATTCAATTTCGAATAGCACATTGTGTTCCTTGTCTCTTGCTCTACAATCTAAGTGTAATTATTCTCGATTTTGTTGTGGTTCATGATGTCTTGTTTGTGAGCTAAATGCATTGATTTGAGGTCTTAAATGGTTTTTTTTAATGTTTTGACCTTGGATAAGTGTTTTTATGCTTAAGGGGGACCTTTTTGTGTAGTTCTGTTTCAATTTTTTGCACATTTTTTTTTGATGGATCGTGATTTATGTACCTTTCCAGATGACTATAGAACTTGATAGGATTGTACCCTTAGGCATTGTAACACCTCTCCTTAAGTCTAGTTGCATTCCAAATTCTTTTGGATGCCGAAAAGGCGTGATGACTTAGAGCAGTGAGATCAGACATAGATTGATTTTGTGACTAGGAGGTGGTTGATTTGCTTATGTCATAGTATGAATAGACCTCTGAGTTCACTTTGGTGAGATTGACACTCTCATTAAGTCTCCGTGCCCCATCCCAAGTCGCTTCCTTGCATATTGGCATTATGTTAGTACAAAAAGCTATGTTGCAGACGTCCGTCTCGCGACGACCCGCTAACATTAGCACGGTTGCCATGGAAGTTGATCCTTAGGTGGTGAGTGACTCAGTTGTATGGAAAATACCTTCTAAAGCTTTTGACACCCATTCCGTTTACACATAGACAGTAAAGCAGCTAGACGTGGTTTAGTGCTTAGGAGAGAATGGAGTCTGAGACTAGCCAGTGCTACTCCTTCTGATAAAAGAAAGGTGTGAGTCAAGTACAAAAGAGTATTTCATTCTTTGATTTTCCCATGCTTGAAAAGTACTATTGAAATACTCTTTTGTACTTGACTCACAGTCCTTTTCAAGCATGGGAAAATCAAAGAATGAAATACTCTTTTGTACTTGACTCACAGCTTTCTTTGATTTTCCCATGCTTCAAAAGGACTGTTTTTGTACTGTTAAATTCATTTACGTTTGTGCATCTATTTCAGTTTATAGGAGTAGGTTAAGTAACAATTTCCACCATCAATCTGGGCCAAAAGGATCAGGGAAAAAATTGTCCAAAACCTTATTTTGGTGTCGAAGACCATAACTCTAAAACGTTGTAAAATTGATGTCAGAGCCTCAAAGCTGAACCAATCCCAACAAAACTTACAAAAAGTGGATATACAATCTTGCTAGAGACAGACTGTGCATAATTTTTCCAGCTTGCATGTCCAAAATGGATTGCGATCCATGTACCTTTCAGGCAAAGTGAGCAAAAATTATTTTCTTTGCTTAGAACAGGCTCTCAGGCATCAGAACCTTGAGTTTGGCTAGAAATGGAGTGCTAAAAGATCATCTAAATCAAGAACTTGGGTTAAGCAGAGAAAAATCTTGAAAATTGAGACAATTTGGAGAAACTGAACTTTTATTTGTCCAAATTCAAAAAGGGGTGAGAATTGGGATCAACTAGAAGCAGGGAACCAGCAAGACAACAAGTCATGACCAGATGCTGCCCATCATGGATCGCAATCCATGTACCTGGTGGACATTTGTAAGGGAAATTTGACCAGTGCACTCTTGAGAACTAAGGGAACAACTTTTTCAAAAGGAGCCACAACAAAAAACTGATCAAAATACCAAAATAGGAGTTGTTTACAAAAAACTGCAAGTAGACAGAAAATATTGCTTTTGACTTGGAAAAAGTGGGTCAAATCGAAAAAGATTTGGGGAAGAGCATCACCATACCCTCTGTCACAAACTCACCAAAGGTCATGCCAAAAAATTTCCAAACATGGATCGCGATCCATGTACCTTTTTGGGATGTTGAGCTAATAATTGGTAGGTAGAAAAGTGATAAAATTTGAAATATTTTCTCCCAAAACACTCTTATCAAGAAAAGGTCAAAAGGTGGGCCAAAAGGGCAAAAATAGATCAAGGGGAAAACCACCGAAACAGATCCTAAAATTGATTTTTGGTTGAACTTAAAAACTCCAAAACACTCAAAAACCATATAGCTAGCATCAAAAGACCAAGGACTAGCTCTGTGTCAAGTTTCAGTACATTCTGGCACTGAGGTGCATGGATCGCAATCCATGTTCCTCTGACACAATTTGATAGAAAATTTGCACCATAGCTAGAGGACATCAAAGGGAGTCTAGTGGCCTTTTCAAAAATGAATTTGGATATAAATAACCATATCAAAAGCCCAAAACTGCGAAGAACTCTGGCAAAGTGTCAGAATTGACCTAATTTTCAATCCAGAGGTCCATTTCCAAAAATTTTGATGTCATCGTATCTACTAATCATGTTGAATTTGATGGTACCAAGAAAAGTCATGGCTTCCCAATATGGATCACGATCCATGTTCCTCTGAGTCAGAATAAAAGAAAAATTTGACCACACAGAGTTGTAGTCCACAAGAACCTGGTGGTATTTTCAAATTTGAAATTGGACCTCAATTGTTGATTTTGTGGGGAAAATTGTGTGCTATTGAAAAACCTCGTTAAATTTTTTCAATTGAAAGCTAGAACTAACAGGAACGACTGCAAACTCACAACTATCAAGAATTTTTTGACAGATTGCAGGTACTAGAGAATATTACCCAACAAGTAAGATCAAAACGGGGAATTCAGGCTAGCTAATGAGGTAACCCAGTTTGGATTTTGCAATATCAATTCTTCATGAATTTGTGATTAGGAAGATTGTACCAGAATAGGAATCCCAGCATCATAGACCAAGTGAGCAATCACTCAACTAAAGGTAGCATGAATCAAAGACCACTGCATCCTTTAGAACCCATTGTAGAGGAAAGATTTTTTGACACCTTGTCAGAAAGATCATACAGCCTAATGACTGAGGACTCCAACAAGTTGCACCCTAAGGAAACAACTTCCATGGGGGCGGGTCCTTCTCAACCTGCATCTGACGTAAAATTGTTGTAGTTGAAGTTTCAATTTGAAGATGTACTTAAGGCCAAAATCTATATATTTTGGGGGACTACTCCACCAATACTATGTAAATTTAAAAGAAGTGAAAACCATGACTACTCACATGCGACCAAAAGCTAGGCATGTAAGTCTAGTGAGAACCAGACTGGAAGATTCTTTTGGACATGAACAATTTCCAAACATAGGGCCTATGGGATCAATGCAGTTTAGGTCTTCTATGAACACACATAGGGGCAGTGTGGCATCTGACGTAACTTACACAACTAGAATCCCTCCGACTATTACACGAGATTGACTTGATGAATGTATAGCGGATAGGATACCAATTATAGTGCCAAGGGGAGATTATGAATCTAGAGAGACTACACCAGGAGGGCTAGGGGTGGTGAGGATGGTTGCAAAGTCCAGACGCATGCGACCATATCAAGGGGCAAAATGCATACCCAAAAAGTATAGTGGATTGAGAGATCCGTATGACAATGTTTTGATCTTCAAACAAGTGTGAGGGTAAAAAAGGTAACTGATTACTATACTCAATATGAAGGTTTTGGGTTGACTTTAGAAGGATTGATTTGACCTAGTTTCAACCTTTAAATAGCCTCTAATTCCCAAGTATTGAGCAACTTCATTCGTTGAGGAATTCTCAAAGAGAGGAATTAAGCATAATATTGTCTCCCAAATCTATGCATTTAGACAAAAGGAGAAGGAAAAGGAGAAGGAAGCCTTGCTTTGTTTCAAGAAATACATAGACAGATGCCCTACTAGAAAACTACCTCGGGATGAGATACTGTCAGTCCTTTTCATAGAAGGATTGCAAAATGATATTCTCAAAAAAGACTTGCACTTAAAGGCATGTGTTACTTTTAGCAAGTCATGAAAGAGGCATTGTATTTGGTAGACAATTGCAAGGCATATGGAGAGGTGATATAAGACACAGACCAAGGGATGATTAGCACCTCTTCAACCACTGGTGAGTCCACAATGAAATTGGGTGGGCAAAACCCAATTATGTCGGACATTGATCAAATGAACGAGGAAGTGATCAGAAGGATGAACCAAGGAAACAGAACAAACCCAAACAAATGAAAAATGCCCACCCAAAAATGTGACACTTGTGGAGGAGATCATCCAAATCGTTGGTGCAACCTTCAAAAGAGGCCAGGAGTAAACGTACCCGCGTGTACTGAAGTGGTGTGTTATTGAACAAAAATGGACAAACCATGAAACCCATGAATGTTTCTATAATAGAAACTTTGCTAGAGAGAGACAACACGGGCCACATGGAGGGCAGCAGTTTCCACCCTCTCCAAGATACCAAGTAGGGCCAAATAACACAATACAAGGATAGAAAAAACCTCAACCTGTGTTAGGACATCTAGTCCAGCTAGTTTCGTACCGAGAAGATTTAGACAATACGTATGAGAGAGGGTTTGATGGAAATGCATATGCTTCGGAGGGAAAAATTCCATGATGGTCTCAGAAGAGATTCCACAGCCCTCATACATAACACAACCAACAAAAAACCATTACTTGGTCCGATGAAAATATGCTTATGTTCATGGCAAACCAGAACTACAAACCTAGGGGATATCCTCCTAGAATAGGATAACCAATGGGAGCTCCACAAGCTTCTCCACCACCTATAGGACCATGCTATGAATGTAGCGGTGATCATTGGGCAAGGATTTTTCCACACAAATGAGAATGACTCAAATTTTTTGGGTTCTGTGAGGGGTGTACGAATGATCATCTCATTCCACATTGTCCAATAAACCCTGATAACAAAGGAAACGCAACCATGAACAAAATTGGAATCGTGCCAAGCTCAAGTGGATTAGAAACAAAACCAACCATTTCAATAAACACGGTAACGAGAGCCCAATCACACGAGGCTGCAAGGAACACCCTGGCCAGCCAAACCGATATAGAAAATTTGTCTGTCAAACCCCCTAGGAAATACTGCAAGGCAAAACAAGACAAGATAAAAGCCAAAAGAGAGGAAAAAAAAAGGCTTTGGAAACCAAATTACTGCAAACAGAGGAACAATTGAGGATGGAAAGAGACCTTAAGAAAAAAAGCGATGTAGCAAAACCATCAACAATAATGTCGCGAGGATCTATCTTGGTGGACAAGGTCTTTGAACCCTTGGACGTGATCTTAAAAGCTTACAATATTAGGCTAAAGTCTAACCAAACCCAGGAAGATAGGTGGCTAACGTACCCTCACCCAGAGTATGGAAAAGAGAGGTTGAATATGTGCAAGGAGCTCATCCAAGCCGCTCAAGCGCTTATGGAACTACCAGTTCTAACTGCTCCAAAAACTGAGGTGTTAATCCGCAAAAAAAATCAAGAGTTAAAGGAGCGTGGAATTGAAGATGGAGACCTTCCTGAGGTGGAAGAACAATGGCCACGGGATTTGTGGGAGCATATCAAAAGCAAAAAGGATGGAAGTACAACACTTTAGTCAGCCCCTACATGGAGATCCACCTCAAACATGAGCTCTAACCAAATGATGTTCAATCACTGTATGGTGATGTAGGTACAGAGATGTTCAATCACTATATGGTGATGTAGGTACAAAGATATGGGAAGACAACAAACATCAGTCATTGAAGACGTTACCTTCATTTATTGGAAATCATGAAACCAGATCAGAGGTAAAGAAAGTACCATCTCAATGGAAGGTTAATCCTAAAATGATGGATACCAAAACTCTTCATGGTTTGATGTCATCCCCTATCCATTGTACTCTAACTCTATCATAGCTACTGCATATAAGACCTCATCTTTGGATAGATGTGGGAAAAAATTTGGAGAAAATAGGGCTGGTAATTCCGCCACCAAATGCTTCTTCAAAAACACTGAATACCCAAACCTCGAAACAAACTAAACATGAGCCAGTGCCAATGAACAAGGTAGGAGATTATTATGAAGGAGAAGAAGGAAATACTACAAAGATGTAAAGTTGATAGCAATATTGGATAGTGGATCCAGAATAGCCATATCCACCAAAGCAATGTGGAAAAAATGGGAAAATCCCGCTCTTTGAAAAACTAGAACGAAACTTCAATTAGCAGATGGATATTTGGAGAGACCTATTGGCATTTTGGAGCAAATCGTAGTAACCTCTTGCGGAATTGCATATGAACACACGTTTGCCATTATGAATTTTGATGAGAGCAGTAATTTTGCTATCATATTGGGTAGACCATTTATGCATCAGCTCAAAATGGTACAAGATTGGGGTTATGACTACATCTACCTAAGAAACAAGGATGTCACTACGAAGATCAGTGTCACTGACCATAGTTATAGAGATGTGGAACGAACCCCAGGAGAGGAACTAAACTCCACAACTGACCAAGAAGGAGAAATATCGGCTTGGCTGCAAAACAAAGCTCACAATTGGACAGGTGAAGCTTTTAAAGGTGGTAGTTTAAAAAAAGAGGATTTCATTTATGATAGGTCAGCACAAGACGAGTCATATGTACTAGAGCCTTTTCCAAAAGAGATGTTTGAACCTTCTGGATGGAAGCAGATACTGGCCACTCTTGATGTATGCATGAATGAGGTGACCCTGACCAAATTTTGTGATGAGGAAGGATATGATATCATTCCATTCTAGATGATGAGTGTCAATGTAAATCCAAAATCAAAATTGGAAGTCCTTGACAAGAAAGGGGTTGCAGATTGTCGACGCATAGTGGATGAGATCTCAATAAGGGACCTTGACCAAACGGATGAAGAAGAATTCTAGGACTCCATGGATAATCTGTTAGAGGACAACGTAGATGACAAGCTCTCTAGTAGCTCATATCAAAACATCAAACGGAAGGATCGATAAGTGATCTAAACAAGGTACATGAAACCTGACTCAAACGAAACAAAAATGAAAAAGAAGAACAAACAATAACCACTAACAAAGAGTATTTTCAAAAAAGCAATGAAGTTGTCCAAAACCGAGCGCAAAAACAAGTACAATGAATTGAAACAAGCTTTGAAGGAAGTTTGGACAACAGAGTTGGAGACTCATGGGGAATCAAATGATGATAAATTTGATGCACCTTCCCACTACAAGAAGTACACTATTCAAGATAGAAAAATTGCAGTGCAAAAACCCAAAGGAGACCCAAAAGAGCCTGGAACTTCATATGATGGGCCTAAAAATTCAAATGCATAAAATTAGCAGAACCAGGTGAGGAACCTAAAGTGGCATACATTGCCACGGACCTCACCAAAGAAGACGAATGGCTTTTGATAGATACACTTAGACGGTATAAAGATGTGTTTGCTTGGTCATACAAAGACCTAAAGGGGATAGATGCAGAGATCTGTCAACACACAATATCCCTTAAAAGTGATGCCAGACCACGCAGACAACATCTATACATACAATGAGACTTTTACCAAGAAAATTTAGGAAGAGGTAGACAAAATGAAGGATGCGGAGTTTATTTACAAGAATGAACACATTGATTGGGTGTCCCCGATTGTGGTAGTACCCAAAAAGAACGAAAAATTGTGTGTCTGTGTAAACCTTAAGCAGGTAAATGCTGCCACCATCCGGGACAACTATCCACTACCAATATGTTACCATATACATGTGGTAGTGATGTGTGTGAACACACTAGGACCGCCGGGGCATTTTTTCCCTCTTTAGGAGGTTTTTTCCCCCGTGCATTGTATATACGCCCATCACTCTAGGGCTATCTATCTTTCCATTGCACACTAAGTAACACACTCTTGATTGTGTGCCTTGAGCTTCCTTCGTCTTCTCCAAGTTGTGTGTGTTTCTCTGCAACCCTAATTCCAACAATTGGTATCAGAGCAGGTCACGTCCTCCCGGGCTTAGTCGCCAGCTGCTCCAGCACACGCCTGCTCACTTTCTCCGATTTTAGTGAGCTTTGGCGAGCGTTCGCAGGTCGACAAATATTTTGGGAAAGCTCGAAGAGCTAGGTCTGCTCAGAATTTTGATTTGGGCTCATTTCGGCCTCTGTTTCCACTACAGGCAGTACTGCACAGGCTATTTCGTCATTTTGTGCAGATTTTCTGTCAGTGCCGTTTTCTGCATAACAGGTGCCTTATAGTCTTCTACGGTTTGTGCTATATAGCACAAGTTGTTCCCGCTCCATAACTCCTATTTTCGGGCAGTTTTCACATCAGTTGCAGCATTTACCATGGCTGACAACAACAACACAGATGTGTTCAAGATGTTTGCTGTTGAGGACAGGTTGGATGGGGACAACCACCCTATGTGGGCTTATATGATGCAACATGTTCTTGTGTCAAAAGGTGTCTGGAACATTGTGCAGGGCATTGATGTACGTCCTGGTTCTGAAGATGTAGGCGATGTTGAGGATGTTGCAGGTCTTGCTGCAAGGATTGCAGCTGTTAGAGTTGTTTTGCCTACGGCAGAACAAGCTCGTTGGGATGTTAAGGATGCGCAGGCTCATGCATTGATTGCGTTGTCTGTGAAGCGCACCATTATTCCTCACATCCGTTCAGCAAAATCTGCAAAACAGGCTTGGGATATTCTAGCAGGTCTTTATGCAAGCCGCAATGAGGCTAAAATTGCTTTGCTGCGTAAAGAGCTAGAGTCGAAGATTATGCATGAGGAAGATGATATGGACACTTTCCTTGCTAGTGTCAAGGATATCAATGAGCAACTCATTTCTGCAGGTGAAGTCATTTCGGACAGTTCCCTTGTGCAGACTGTTCTTGATGCCTTACCAGATTCCTACCAGACTTTTGCTAGTACTTGGAGACTGATGACCCAAGGAAATCCTGAAGTTGTCAAGTTTGATGCATTATGCACATTACTGTTGCAAGAGTCACTTTCTAGAAAAAACAGGATTAGGCAGCGTGCAGTTGAACAGGCTTTTATTGCTTCTCAAAGAAAGGGTGGTAACAGTAATGCAGCCGCTTCTTATGGTTCTGCTGCGAGTGGCAAAAATTCTGTTCCTAATGCTTTTGGTGGCAGCACTTCGTCGGGTAATTCTGGTGATAAGGGCAAAAAGAAGATGCGTTGCCATTATTGTAAAGCCAATGATCACTTGATCAAGTCGTGTCCTAAGTTGAAGGCCAAAGAGGCTAAGAAGAAAGAGGGTGGTTCCACTGCAAATGCTGGTTCCACTGCAAATGCTGGTTCCACTACAAATGCAGCCATTGTTGAGTCTTCTGTGAAAGGAGATTGTGATGCTGATGTTGATGCAGAATGGGCTTTTAGCACAGAGTGCACTTACAATCCTGATGTCCATGATGCATGCTTGTCAGTTGCTGCAGATTCACATGTGTGGTATTTCGACAGTGGTGCTACAAAGCACATTACCTCACATCGTGAATTGTTTACCTCTCTCGAGTCTGTCCCTCTTGGGAATTCAGTCACTTGTGCCAACAACGCCTCTTATCCAGTTCAGGGAGTTGGAAAGATTGTGCTCACTGCTGCTAATGGCAGTTCCTTCACACTTGTTGATGCACTTTATGTACCTGGGATCAAGAAGAATCTCTTGTCTGTATCCGCACTTGCTAGACTTGGACTTGTAGTCAAATTTGTGGATGACAGATGTACAGTTCATAATCTCAGTTTTGGTGATGAAATTGTTGCATCTGGGCTTTTGTGCCGTGGGCTGTATAAGCTCACTTTGTATGACAAGTGTGGACAAAATTTTGCAAATGCTGTTGCAGATTCAAGGGCTATTTCAGATGCAAAACTTTGGCATGCACGTTTTGGTCATCTGAATTTTGTCAGTTTGCTGCGTTTGCAGAAATCTGATATGGTTGCTTCTTTGCCGCCTCTTGAAGCACCTGTCAAACATGTTTGTGAAGGCTGTATTCTGGGTAAAATGCAGCGTTCTAAGTTTCCAAAGGATGGTTCAGTTAGGGCCACATGCAGGTTGCAGCTTGTGCATAGTGATGTTTGTAGGCCCATGCAAACTCCGTCCTTGGGCAATTACGTGTACTTCGTGACTTTCATTGATGATTACTCCAGGCATGCATGGGTATTTCCGCTTAAAGTGAAGTCCGAAGTTTTTATGTGCTTCAAAATTTTTTTGGCTATGGCTGAAAATGTCTCAAAATGTACTATGGGCACCCTCCGTTCCGATCGAGGGGGGGAGTATATGTCTCATGAATTTAATGCATTTCTGGCTAGTCGTGGGATAAAACACCAATGTACAGTGCCTTATACACCTCAGCAAAATGGTGTTGCTGAGAGGAAAAACAGGTCACTAACGGAAATGGCACGATGTATGGTCAAAAGTCAAGCTTTGCCGCATTCTTTTTGGCTTGAGGCCATCATGTGTGCCACTTATGTACTTAACAGGTGTCCTTCGAAAGCTTTGCAGTCTATTACTCCATATGAAGCATGGCATGATAGAAAGCCTTCTATTGAGCACATGCGTGTTTTTGGCTGTTTGGCATATGCTTTGGTGCCACAAGTGCAGCGCAGAAAATTGGATGATAAGGCTGTCAAATGTATTTTTGTTGGTTATAGTGCTGAAAGCAAAGGTTACAGGTTGTATCATCCGCAAACAAAACGTATTCTGGTTTCACGGGATGTAGTGTTTGTGGAAAATTCTGTTCAGCCCTTGCTGTCATGTACTAGAGGCAGTAATGTAAGCTCACAGGACATTTATGACACTTTGTTGCCTCTTTTCAGTGGTGGAAATACGAATGTAAGTTCCAATGAGGCAAATGTACAGCCTATGGGGGTTTCTAAAAATGTTTTAGAACAGCCTATTACTGATGCAGATGTACATGATGTACTTGATGAGGAAAGGGCTGAAAATGAGCAGGCTAGAGGTATGCCAAAATGGCTGGTGCACACTTTGCGTGATAGTAAATTGGATGCACCTTTATCTAGTCGTACTCGTTCAGGCTCTCGCCATGCATCTTATGCATCAGATTGTTATGCTTTGGCTGTGTCTAGTTTACATGATGTTGAAGAGCCTCTGTCTTTTGATGAAGCACAGAATTCAGAAAATTGGATTGCTGCCATGAAATCAGAATATGATGCACTTATAGAGAATGACACATGGACTTTATGTGATTTGCCTCCTGGCAAAAAGGCCATTGGTACGAAGTGGGTTTACAAGTTGAAACGCAAGCCGGATGGTGAGATCGATCGCCATAAGGCTCGACTTGTTGCAAAGGGTTATGCACAACAAAAAGGCATAGATTATGAAGAGATGTTTGCTCCCACTTGTCGTATGACTACTGTGTGTTTTCTATGTGCATTGGCAGCTCATTTTGGTTGGGATGTACATCAATCAGACATCGTTACTGCTTTCTTGAATGGTGACATATTTGAGGAAGTTTATGTAACGCAGCCTCGCGGTTTTGTCATAAAAGGACAAGAGGACAAAGTGTGCAAATGTAAGAAGGCTTTGTATGGGTTGAAGCAATCTCCTCGTGCTTGGTATGAGAAAGCTGACACTCATTTGGTTAAACGAGGCTTTCGTAACAGTCCAACAGAAAGCACATTGTATGTAAAGCGTGAGGATGATGTATTTCTCATTGTGGTTCTTTATGTTGATGATTTGCTGATCACTGGACCAAATGAGAGACATATTGCTGAATTTAAGGCTGATTTGAATGCTACTTTCAAGATGAAAGATTTGGGGCTGTTGCATCATTACTTGGGTATACAATTTAAGCAGTGTGATGGTGGTATTGCCTTGTGTCAGAAAAGTTACATAGAGACATTGCTATGTAAGTTTGGACTTGAGGATTGCAAACCTATTGCCACTCCCATGGAAACAGGTTTGAAGTTGAGTCTACATGATGCTGGCGATCCTCCTGATGTCACTCTTTACCAAACTGCTGTTGGCTGCCTCATTTATGTATGCAACACGAGGCCAGATATTCAGTTTGCAGTCTCGCAGGTCAGCAGATTTATGCATAGCCCAGGGTCTAAGCATTGGCAGGCTGTCAAGAGGATTTTCCGCTACCTTAGTGGCACTTTACATCTTGGCTTGTTTTATCCCAAGGGGGGATCATTGCCGCCAGACTTACATGCTTTTTCGGACTCAGATTGGGCTGGTTGTTTTGACACGCGAGTGTCCACAAGTGGTTTTTGTTTCATGCTTGGCAGTTCATGTATATCATGGTTGAGCAAGAAGCAACCTACTGTGGCCACTTCGAGTTGTGAGGCTGAGTACAGGGCAGTCTTCACAGCTATGGTTGAGTGTGTATGGCTCAAATGCCTTATGGCTGACTTGGGTGTTGGACAGGACACTGCCAACACTATCTACACTGACAGTCAGAGCGCATTGGCAGTTGCGAGGAACCCAGTTTTTCATGCTCGCACAAAGCACATTGAGGTGCATTACCACTATGTCAGGGAGAGGCTCTCAGCAGGAGAGATCAGCTAGGCTTATGTGCCAACACAGGACAACCTTGCATATCTTTTCACAAAGGCATTGTCTCGTGAGAAGCTTGAAGCTTTCCGCAAAGCTTTGGGCTTACTCCCCTTTGTGGACTGATCTTGTCCTCAGGGCATGGCACTTCCCTTTACTCATGTGCCAGCTCTCGTTCACTGCATCACTCCAGGGGGGATTTGTTACCATATACATGTGGTAGTGATGTGTGTGAACACACTAGGACCGCCGGGGCATTTTTTCCCTCTTTAGGAGGTTTTTTCCCCCGTGCATTGTATATACGCCCATCACTCTAGGGCTATCTATCTTTCCATTGCACACTATGTAACACACTCTCGATTGTGTGCCTTGAGCTTCCTTCGTCTTCTCCAAGCTGTGTGTGTTTCTCTACAACCCTAATTCCAACGCAATAATAGATCATAATATTGAGAGAGTTGCGAGGAAGGAGGCTTATAGTTTTTTAGATGGGTTCTCCGACTACAACAATTTAACCATCAAAACAAAAGATTAGTATAGGACAGCTTTTGCAATAGAGGGGGATATATTTGCATACAGGGTAATGCCTTTCGGCCTGACCAATGCACTTGCCACTTTTCAAAGACTAATGAGTCATGCATTCAAGGAATATCTCAGACAATTTTTAGAGATATACATGGATGATCTTTTGTGTTCATTCTCACCTAAGAAGTGATCACATAACGCATCTAGGGAAAGTCTTCAAAAAGTACAAAACTTATCGTATTTGCTTAAACCCTAAAAAATGTGTCTTCATGATAAGACAAGGTAAAATTTTGGGCCATATTGTGTCCAAAAACAGGATTTTCACTGATCAAGAAAAGATACAAATAATTGACGAACTACCGAGACCAACAAAAATGAAAGAAGTGTAGGCATTTATGGGACATTGTGGATACTACAAGCACTTCATATACATGTATGTTGTAATAGCTAAGCCATTGTATGCCCTCATTGCTAAATTTGAATGGATAGAATAATGCGAGCAGTCTTTTCACAAATTGAAGCAACAATTAATTTTTTCTCCAACTTTGCAAGCCCTTGACTGGAGCAAGATCTTTCACGTTCATGTTGACGCATCAACCTATTCCATAGGATGCATATTAGCCCAGCCAGGAGAGAAGAAAATGGATTTTCCCATTTGCTACTCTAGCAGGAAGCTAAACAATGCGAAGAAAAACTATACCACTACGGAAAGAGAAGGTCTAGGAATGATATATGGTGTCAAAAAATTTAGACACTACCTTCTTGCAAACAAGTTGGTTTTCTTTGTAGATCACCAAGCACTGTTTTATTTGGTAAACAAACCTTGCAACACTGGAAGGATTGTTCGATGGTTTATACTATTGCTTGAGTTTGATTTCACAGTAATCGTAATAAAGGGGACTACACACACACACACACACACACACACACACACACACACACGAGCAGATCATCTTTCTAGATTGTTCCATGGGGAAGCACCAGAAGGTATTAATCATAATCTTCTTAATTTGTACCTGTTTAACATTGAAATGGTTCTGAGGTGGAGTGAAGAGGTCATTCCTCTACTCACAATCGGATCATTACAGGTGGAAAGACAACCATCAATAATACATCAAACAAGAAATCTCTAGCTTTTAGCAGGACGACTGTACAAGCATGGTAAGGATGGGATTTTAAGACTATGCGAACAGCCAGAAAATACAATTTCTACCTCAAATAGGCTCATATACAACATACGGGGTTTCACAATGAAGAAACACAAACCTACCAAAGACTAAAGAGACTAGGAGTCTACTTGCAAAAAATGGAAAACAACATCCATACTTATGTAAAATCCTGTGATATCTGTACAAAGCAACCTGCAATGGAACACGCCACCCTGTTTTGAGTAGTACAAGCACCCAGATGGAGTACTCACATAACCGAGTACTTAAAAAACAAGTCCTTCCCAGAGGTGTGGGGTAACACATAAATGAGAACTGTAGCAGAAGAAGCAAAAAATTATCTGCTAATTGCAAACCAACTATATAGGCGAGGAAAGGATGAACAACTACAATTGTGTGCTACAAAAAGCAAATATTTCTCTATCCTAGAACAAGCACACTCGGGCCAGCCAGGGGGACATTTCTCTGCTGATAAAACGGCAAAGCTAGTACTTCACTCATGCATATGGTGGCCAACCCTATTTAGGGATGCATAGGTCTATGTCAAAATGTGATGTCTGTCAATGCACAAAACCACCCCTATGGAGAGATGAAATTCCATTATGGCTAATGATGGGAGTACATGCTTTTTCCAAATGGGGCATCAACTTTATTGGCCCCATCATACCACCTGCATATAGGTCGCACACACAATGCATCATAGTAGCAACAGGTTACATGACCAAATGGGCAGAAGCAAAGGCAACACAGAAAAATGATGCACGGATTACGGCTCAGTTCTTTTTTAAACATATCTTTACCAAATATGGCCTACCCATTGAAATAGCGAGCGATAGAGAAACACACTTTCTCAACAATGTCATTGAAAGCTTACTTGACAAATTCATGGTGATCCATTGCAAATTAGCACACTGTCACCCACAAGCTAATGGACAAGCCAAGAGCACCAACAAAATCTTATGCACGGTACTCACCAAAATAGACAGTGATTCAAGAAATGATTGGGATCAAAAGCTACACACTGCATTATGGAGTTATAGAGAAGCTTTCAAAACTTTCATCGGGATGACTCCTTTTAACCTTGTGTTTGGGATTAATGCAATTCTACCCATGTAATTATTAATTAAAATACTACGAGTTGCAACACAATTAGGATGGACAGGACACGAGCTATCGGATAGACTAGACAGCTTGGAGCAATTGGATGAAACCAGAGTAAGAGCGATAGCCGGGATATATACTCAGAAAAGAGAAATGAAATCTTTCCATGATCAACATGTGATTAGCAAGGAGTTCCAAAAAGGGGATTACGTTTTAGTGTATACCCTTAAACAACACTACAAAAAACTCAAAAAGAGAGGGATAGGGCCTTTTGTAATACATGATATATCACAAAGTGACGCCATCAAGCTTGTCACATTGGTAGGTGAGGAGGTGCCTAATTGGATGAGTGGTTGCAAATTAAAGAAATATCTTCTTCTACTGACACTAGAGGAACTCCAAAAAATACATGCCACAGGTCAGCATAGAAGTCGAGCCCATGCCATTTGGAAATAGGCACAGCAAGAAGCCAAAATCTGAATATTAAAGTGGAAGGAACATGCAAACCTTCAGAAATATCTTCTTCTACTGACACCAGAGGAACTCCTAATAATACATGCCGCAGATCAGCATAGAAGTCGAGCCCATGCCATTTGGGAACATGCACAGCAAGAAGCCAAAATCAAAATATTAAAGCGGAAGGAACAAGCAAACCTTCAGAGAAAGGCCCAATAGAACAATTGTATCAACTCCCCTCCAATAGCATCCATACAAACGGAGGCTACATGGTTAGGTCGCATGGATTTACACATTATGTTGCAACTTGTCGATGGCACCACCAAGCGGGCATTAGTGGACACTGGGGCAAGAGCAGATGTTTTTGACTACTTCACTTTAAGGAAAATTAACAAACAAACCTCTGATGCCAAATACTATGGGGTTCAAAGTGGCAAACAAAGGCACAATGGACATTCTGGGACATGTAAATTTACCAATAATTGTTGATGGAACAATTTATCCTCATCAGTTTCATGTGGTCAAGGATAAGGATCTTAACGAAGTAGTTATTCTGGGAGTACCATGGATCCACACTTATCAAGCCACACCAAACTGGCATAATAATACTTTGCAGCTCAAGCAATATGACCAATCTTTCACCATGCCCTTTGTACAACCAGACCACATATGGGAACCTCTCCAATCACCACCTGATCCAATCCAACGATGTTCTCCCATGGTGGTTAGGAAAATTTGGGTAAGAAAGTCCATTATGCAAACCAATCCAAAGAAATTATGGATACCCAAATGACATGGCAATGCAAGCCCACCCACGATGCATCAACAAAAACCCAACCTCGACAAACCGCCAAAGGCTTTTGTCAAGCAACCTAGGCCAATCCAATCTCAACATCAACAACCAAAAGAAGTCAAGTGGGTATGGAAACCAAAACAGACTCGCTCAAGGGATGCCTCAACAATAAAGACCACATCTAAGCAATTTCAATGGCGACCAAAACAGGGCCCTCAATTACAAGACAAGGTAGGGTCACCACTTCTAGAGGCCACTCTCAAACAAAGGGTGTGTCTTCTACAATTTATTCTGTTTGGACCATGCAGCTTCAACATAACCTCACCATTTAAAACCACTGAAATTATTTTTCAAAACCCATAGCTTGTAGAACATTTTGTTACCACATGCATATCCTCGATTTGCATCATAGAGTCACAATATACAGCTATGCATAGACACATACTTCGTTCCCATGCACTCTGACACATGTTCGTCTGGAGCGAATCACTCTAGGAATGGGGGGAAATGCAGCAACATCATAATTTTGTATATATTAGCATCATTTCTTTTTCTTTTCTTTTTCTTTAACAATTTTTCAAAACCTTATAACTCTTAGCAGGCATAATCAAGAGCCATATTGAAACCATCTAAATGCCAGGCTAAGAATATGTATGTATGAGAGATTACACTAATTTTTGCAAAATTTTGGCCAACTAATAGTAATTGTAACTAATTTTCCTTTACTAAAAAGCTAAAAATGACAAATAATCAACAAAAATTAATAAGTTGAGCTAAGGAAGTCGAAATTGACTTTTGAAAGAAAACGCCAAAACTTCAAAGCAAGGGCTTCTCATATAAGGAAAGATTCGACACACGATGGATTTTGAGCCAACTTCTAAAGGATCAAAATTGCAGATTGAAGGCCATTTGTTGATTGAATATCAAAATGAAGGACAATTCGAACTGCAGGTGATATGAACAGCAAGATATGTAAGTATGAATGGGGCAGTCTGGATAGATTGGGAACATATAGCCAAATGGGGCAACATAAGCTCATTTGCATTTAGAGAGAGAGAGAGAAGCATAGGGTTTTCCACTTTGTTTTTGTCCACTGCAACCACCTCGGTAGCTCTTACTACACCGGATTCGACAGGTATGATCATTAACCCTACAAGAACATTTGTGTATGCCCCATACTACACAAACAATACTAAAACAACATATCAGAGCAGATCAAACTCGCAAAATTTGCAAATTGTCAAGGCCAATGGGGGACTTCAAAACTCACCCAAAACCAAAAACTTTTCATCAACAGACCCCTAGTAACTAGCAGAATTAATGGATGCAAAAACAGTTGCAAAAGGTGGTGGAACATGGATCGCAATCCTTGTTCCCCAAACCCTAAAATTAGAAAAAATTGTAGAGTAGCATCCCCATGTGGCCAGGAACAACCTCCACTAGTTGGAATTTCACAATGCTTCTTAACATGGATTGCGATCTATGTACCTTGATGATAAAATCAGGGTAGGAGTTGTTCACTAGCTGGGGGATGCAAAAATATGTTTGACCATGTAGAAATAGTCACAAAAAGGGATTTTAAAATCATCAAACCCTCATGGTTTGTTTCAGTCTCTGCAAATGGTCATTTGGCAATAATCAAAGGAGAAATGGTATGTTTCTAGCAAAAACTTATGGAGTAGGGTCATGAGAAGAATATGAAGCTACCCCACTGGCTAGAGCAGCAATAAGAACTTCTTAGGGATCTATTCCAAAGCCAGCTAAAACAAAAGGGAGCCCAGAAGAAAGTGAAAGACAAGCATCAAGGAGATGTAACATTAAAGGTGTAATTGTGGTCAAAATAAAGCAAAGGAGTACCTACAAAGTTGTGCAAATTGCTTGGACCAATTTCCCCTTTCAGAAAAATTCAAAACTTATGAAAATTGGTGGGGAGCTAGGCAAAGCTGTGTTTTTCAGACACAAACTATCCAAAATCAAGGCAACAACAAATGTCAATCAAAGGAATTGCCCAAAAGTGGTTTCAAAAAACCAATATGGTCAAGACGGGAAAAACATGTCCATAAACTGAAAAACTGAGTAAACATAAGAGAAACATGTCCAAATTTGAACATATTTCACTAGTGTGCTAGGAAGACCTATAGGAACATGCGTGCAAGAGGCTGTATCAAAGGCCCTCCCAACATGGATCGTGATCCATGTACCTTTTTGCCCAACCAAAGAAAAATTTGTACCATCTGGCCCAGTATATTCAACAAAGCCTAGCCATGAAGTTTCAAGTCATTTGGATTCCAAAATCCACATCAAAATGCCAAATTTCTCTAAGTCTGAGGATGATTTTCAAAAATTGGCCTAAGTACCAAACCAATGATCCACATCCCAGATCGCAATCCATGTTCCTAAAACCCTAAAACCAGAGAAATTTGCAGAAATAATCAATGAAGCTCTCCATCTGAAGCAGGGAGTACACAACCTATTGCCAAAAACAAAAGCAATAGATAATGACAAGGCCTTTCTGAAGCAAAGAGAACACAAACTGACATATCAAGATTTGATATACTCAAAAATAGAATTGTCGTTGCACCTCATATTGCAACACTTCAAAGTACAAAAGCCACCGAGATACACTGAACCGCTATTGCACATGGCAGTGGTAATGGCAATGGGGTTAGTAGAACGAAGAGTGGTCAGCTATGACTTTAGCAACTACCTTCTCGACAACATAGTAGAAGTAAATCTTAAGGGTAGCTAGCCACAAGAGCAAGACCTACATGAACGATGGACTAGTGCTGACTCAAATTGCCTACCAAGCATTGAGACTGATTGCTAATCTACCTCTTGCAGAAGCAAAGATAGATTTGATCCACAAATCCAATAGAGCAGTAAAACCGGTAGCAGGACCATCCACAAGGCCAAAACCAAAGGTCAAACAAACAAGGCAGAGTGCAACAAGAACTAACACTGACAATGAGAAGACAGAGTCGAATGCACCGAACAGTGAGGAAGTTGGGTTTAAAGAAAGAGATACTCCTTCTCAATATCAGTCTTCAGATGAGGAGCATGGGAGTGAGTTTTCCATGAGATATACAAGAGTGAAGAAGAGAACAGCTCAGGCGGCAAAGGCCATCCCAGTTACCCAAGCCAGAAGAACAATGAAAGAAGCACATGTGCAAAGAGAAAGAATCTGCCAACAGAAGCATGAGGAGAAAAGAACTAAGGGAATAGAATCGGACAATGAAGAAGAAGAAGAAAAAAAAAAAAGAAGACGTCCCTTTACTATGCAGGCAAACAACAACTCTTGAACGGATCAAACAACACAAAAGACAGGAAGCAGAGGAGAATCTGTATATTGCCAGCGACATGCGGCAACGGATTTAGAATAAACTCAAACAAAAGATGGAGCAAAGGATGCAAAGCGACCACGTGTCAATGATCTCAAATCATCCGACGAATCTACTAAGGCCAAGGAAAAATATGAAAACCAAGAAGAGAAAAGTGAGCAAGACACCAGCAAGAATATGGTTTTGAATCACCAAAAGACAAAGAGGTACCTTCAAAGGCTGGAACCAAAAAAATAAAAGAGGTTGTAGACCTTCCAGAACAAGTGGCAGATAAGGTGCTGCCACAAGAGAAGGTAGATCAAGAAAAAGAGACAGCACCACCCAAAACTACTACAACTCCAGATGCTATTGAGGTACTTAAAACAAAGGAAATAACAACTAATGAGGTTGGGCCCTCGGATCAGGGCTAGACAAGTCAGAGAAAACCATGATCGCCTCGTTCGCAAGTTGTAGTAGAGGACGGGGCAAAGATGATCAGGTTATTTGACATTGATACCTATTTAGACCAGATCAAGCTCCAATTCTAATGCCAAAGATCTCTCTACAACTTGCACGAGCTAGAGCTAGAAGACACCAAGAAAGAGGAAACTAGAGCAGATGAAAACACACTACAGCTACAAAACAATATAGAGGAGTTGCAAAAGGTCCAGTTTCAACTCCAATCAAAGTTACAAAGGGAACAAGAGAACACGGCATGTTACTACAAGGAGGTCCAATAGTTCAATGATGCCAACACTACTCTGCAAGTCGATCAGCAACAATGACTAGAGGAGGAGCTAACCAAAGAAAGAGAACAAAGTGAAAAGTAGCAAGAGTCCTATGTGGTGGTTAGCAAAACTCTGACCCAGCTTTTAGCCTTGTATAGGAGACACCGAGCTCCTAAATATTGATAGCTAGACCAACCTCGTTGAACAAAGAGGTCCAAGATCTAAAGGAGGCCCTTGCTCAAGAAAAAACGATTGACATTAGGGCATAGAGCACTATAGAAAGCCAAAGATGAAGATATTGAAGATTTGAGAAAGTAGTTGGTAGAGGCACAGGGAGATTTGGAGGCTCTGAGGGCAACACAAGCAAAACCAGAACAAACAACCCCAGTGGAATTTGAACAAACAGGAGGAATTGAGCATTTCAGCTTTGAAGCTCACCAAACAGATGTACCAAAGCACAAGAAAAATCAATGTAGGAATCTTAAGATCCAGCCATGACATTCATATTGGATGCAGCAAAAAAGGAAATTTAGTGTTGGATCTCAGAAGTCAAAGACCCCTCACACAAGGAGTACCTGAACATGAGCTGAAAGTGTTGGAGTCAGCTGCCCTGCTCATGATCACTCCAAATGAAGTAGTGAAAAACATTGGGCATGAGATGATTGCCCTGCCACTGATGCGACAGGAGCCCAGATTATGGAAACAAAAAATGCTACCAACCCTTGAGCTGAAAGTGTTGGAGTCGGCTGCCCTACTCATGATCACTCCAAACGAACTAGTGAAAAACCTTGGGCATGAGATGATTGCCCTGCCCACTGATGCGGTAGGAGGCCAGATTATGGAAACCAAAAATGCTACCAGCCCTTGAACCAAACAACAGAGAGGATTATAAAGATGTTCCTGTCACCGTGCTACAAATTCAGACTATCATTGACAATCAACCCCTCTGGTGAAAGAAATGGTTTGAGCAATGACCAACAAATGAAACTACTATAGGAATGCTCCATAGCATCTCAAGATTGACCCAACTCACTGTCCCATCAACAGACGGAGATCTTGGGGACAACTTTTACTCTTGGCAAAGCAAAAGACCGGCAGTGTTGAACTACCCCATCATAACAAATCCAAGCAATAACAACCCCCCGTTAGAGAAGTATATGGTTCAGACGCTCAGAGGGATCATCAACATGATCAAGGAGATCCGAGATCTCGCATGCCAAATGATCGTGAAAATTGCCAAGATGATAATCACCTGCATAATGGCATTCAATGATATAGAGGCAGCAGAGCATCCTTGGCAGGTTTTTGTGGAAGGCACAAGAGGGCTTTGTTGGAATATGGAGACATAATTCCCTAGCAAAAATGTCATCATGGGATTCTATGCGATAGTCATGCTCATGCCCTCCCACTACATGTAGAATTTTGAGGAGGCATTGATGACAGGATTCTTTGAGGTAGAGTCCTCTATATTTAATCCCATGATCAAAGATCTGCCAGCCCAACACATAGTCTATCAGAGCACTCTTAGCAATAATCCCTTCAGAGAGCTAGCGACAAAAGTGGAGGTCAAGACAAGGGCACAAAATTTTAGGCACCTCACTGTGATGCTAGAAAAGAGAATGAGCAATTACTAGAAAACAGTCAAAGATAGATTGCACGAGGACGTGCAATAAATAGATAGGGGGGAATGTTTGGTGGACACAACAGACTGACACGTAAAAGGCAGATGTACACCAAACCTTATTGTACTCGTTCATTTTTTTAAAAGAAGCGCTGTAATTTTGCTAATAAGGGTTCCCAATTGTAATATATTTTGTCATGCCCTCTTAGCCTCTTTGAGTCTACACCCCTTGTGAGTGGCCAAATGGCTGTGGGAAAGTCCCCTTAGCTCTTAAGCAGGGATTTAATATTTACGTAATTACGTCAAATGTTGTGTGATCACAAGGTCTTATTGACACATTTACATGATCACAGTAAACATGATCACACAGAACCCGGTTAATGGTGACCTGCAAACCCACAAAATTCCCGTCATGCTTTTCAGTATCCTCGACGGGCCCGTCGAGATTTATCATTTTCCCTGCGGGCCCTCCGGGGATACTAAAAAGCCCGACGGGCTGTCAACGTTATATATACGCGGGCGCGATCGGGCCCGCTAGGTGTATTAGCGTCTTGCTTTCATCTTCACAGAGAGAGAGAGAGAGAGAGAGAGAGAGAGCGCTTGCGACCACCTTTGCAGGTACGTCGAGAGGAGAGAGGAGAGAGGGAGAGAGGGGGTCGTGTGGGAGCGTGCTCTGCGTCGCACTGCACGATAGCAGTAGAGTACTTGACCACACGATCCGGGTATGTGTTGTGTGTGTGTGTGTGTGTGTGTATGCGTTGTGTGGTAGCGTGCCTTTTGTCGTAGTGCACAGCAGTAATAAGGTACCTTACCACACAATGGGAGTGTGTGTGTAAGCTATTCTACGGAATAGTGCTTATCACGGGGGCATCACCTCGGGGACGCGGGGAAGATGGTGTCCTTGTGGTAAGTATTGGCTTACTATTTGGGTACTACTCCAATAACACGGCCAATCTAGTATCCTTATGGTCAGTCAACTTCCCTTCCCCTTTACCAAAAAACATATGGGCATCAGTCGGTAACGCGGCTATATGATGTTCGTATGTAGGCCATTGTTTTTCCTTAGATTCAGGCGGCACTCGATCGGTAACTCGATATGTAGGCCATTGTTTTTCCTTAGATTTAGGCGGCACTCATTGTTAGAAGCATATGTTTTTGCATAAATGTGGCGTTCAGGTCGTTAACCTGGCCGTACGAACGTCATATAATTTGTATGTGCATGTACAGTTAATTTTTTAAGTATTAACTATATGAAATACTTGGTCGGTAATGCGGCTGTGAAGAGTATTTCATATACAAAATGTATGAATTGTTTGATGTTGTTGTTTTTAACTGTCCATTTGAAATTATATACTAGCTCATCATATTCAAAAGAATACTTTATTCATCAATCATCGCTATTTTAAATGTTCCATTCATATAAAATACTTTATTCATCAATCATCGCTATTTTAAATGTTCCATTTATATAAATTATATGTAAAAAAGTATTTTCACACAAATTGCATGTTTAATATTCTTTTTTAATATTTGTATTCTATGTTTAATTACATTTACATAATTTCTATGGAAAAAAGTGTGTGAACACAATTTGCTAGTCCAATTTGTACACTTCCAATGTTTTAAATGTTTTTGAAGTTTTTAAGTCGGTGAGTGCTTTGTTTGAATTAGTATGTACGCACGGAGAAAAATATAAGTTAAAAATTCAATATATGCTAAAATGTTAAAGACCATTAACATGTATTGTTTGATCTGAATTAAGTTCTTATAAACCACTTGTTTAAACTACTTTTTACACGTGTAACAGATTGCAATTTTAAGTGAAGATTATATTCAATTTTTATCAATATTTCCTTGCACATTTGTTAAAGTCTTCAAGTGGTGGTTAAGAGTTTACCTGAGATAGTGTGAGAGTGTTAGTGTCATTTGCAACCATGAATTTGTATTTGATATGTTGTTTTTGTATTGTCCATTGCAAATATGACGCCAGATCAAAAGAAATGTATTATGCGTGCCATTCGTAAAGAATGTATTTTGGCAATCTCATCATGTGAAGCTAATCGCATACAGCAGATTAATGAAACCAATGTCTACATCAAAGACATCACTAGCACTATATGGGAGAACACAGAGCGCAGGTCGCGACTTGAAGGCCAATTGAGTTGTTGCGTCCAACTGGGATACGAAAATTTGACCCCCACCACAAGGTCAAGACAGTGTTGGGCAATATGAAAATATGTTGCAGAGACTTAAAGAAAGATATCCTACCTACTTGCGACATGTCAAAATTAGAGCTCTGGGATAAATTGTGGGAAGAATCTAAAAGGTAAAGATGAAGCGTGTAAAAGCGCGGGACCAAGCAGCCTTACCCAAGAGATTGAAGATGGCCCAAGATGCGCAAGCAGCTTTGGGAGGTCGATCCGATGCCAACGGCACCGACACAATCATGCGCACTGCTTTGAATGCAAAGTGCGCTCATCTTGTCGGCATCCCTCACGAAGCCTTCGTAGAAGGTATGAGGATTAGAGTAGGCTCCTTCCGTGTGTGCACATTGTACACCATCAAAGGCATCTCATTTTTTCCAGACCACATTACATATGTGGAAAAATGTTACAAGGGAGAGAGTGAGGCAAAATTTGACAGCTTTCAGACAGATCAAGGAATGCAAACGCTTCACCCCTCCATTTTAAGGTGCATTGGGTTTACTACAGAAGCTCCTTGGATCACGATATTCCCATACTACAATGGGGGTACCGTGGACGACATGATGTGTCGCTTATCGTTCACTCACAAATTGTTCAGACGACACATGCACAGGCTACAACACGGTTGGAGGTCATTTCCTGTAGCACAACCCTGTAATCAAGATAGACACGGTGCAGATCAAAGCAGTGATCGAGTAGATGCCGGCAATTTGTCATGCCTTAATCGACGGCGTTGCGGCTATCCACTCGGTCGGTATAGTGCACGGTGACCTGCACCTGTTCAACGTAATGTTGGACTTTACTCATGCCAACAAACCCCGCGTTGGTATCATTGATTGGGGTATGATTCTAAGAACACCTGCTAAGTGTGTAGCAAATAATTATCTGTCTCCAAGCGCACAGTCAAACGAAGCAGTTTTGAATGTACAGAGAGCAGGGAATGCCGAGATTTCTAAGCGACCGTGGATTGTTGCTTCCAAACTATATAATCCACAATGCACATATGCATACACAAAAGCGAGCGACATTTATGCATTGGGCTACCTATTCGACATGCTGACAGATTTTTGGAGTGTGTCCAGAAAAGTTTATTTTCCAGAAGAAGTTTTTTAGCACCCGGACGAAGATGTTATGAGGTCTATTCAAATTAAAGTAGATTTTTGGATGAAGTTAAAAGAGTGGGATCAAAGAAGGAATGCTTCTAACGTGTTGATATTTTTCAAAGAACATTTAAAGATAGACCCTAACCCTGTCCAACGTCCACTTGTTGAACTTGCACCATCATTTTATCCGATTTAAACATTTCTATGATATACATGTCTTGTCTAGTGTATTCTTTTTTTTATTGAAGTGTATTATCTGGTTTGAAGTGGTTCACCTAATTGAGTCAATTGTCTTTAGTCATGTCTTTAGTCATTTCAAATTTGTCATTTAACTGTCAGTATTTCAAATTTGCCTTGTGATTCAATTAGTCGCATTTGTTGTGGTTTGATTTAATGGATTCCGTGCAGAGTCGCAATGAGTGAGAATATATATCTGCCAATGATATTGAATATTTGTCTATCTGTTGACTGTAGCTCTAAGAGAAAGTGGCCGATCAAGAACAATATATTGGCACCCAATCATTGCCTGATGATCAACAACAAGCGGTTGTTAATGCATTTCAGCGCATGAAGTCTTTGGCACATGGCATGTCGGCACAACAAGCGACACGTACTGCTCGTCGACTCTCAAAGTGGGCAAATCCAAACCATATGCAATGGAAAGAGATCAATAAAGAAGTGACAAAGGACATGATCAAGACAATATGGCCATGTGAGGACGCCGAGATCAAGAAAGGAAGGTGGAAGGTTTCGAAGTGCAACCATGATGGTATCAAAGATAACGCTGAGAGGATTTATTTGGAGGTTTATAACCATCCCCTGCACAATGCAGATTATGTGCTATATTTTGCAAAAATGTTATATGTTCACTTTGTGCAACAGTGACCAGTAGACTTCTCGTCAATGGAGACAACTGTTGCCACTCATGATTTAAGGGAGAGTTGTGTCACTTTCACCCGAGATGAATTGTCATTGATAGTGGAAGGTGCCGACCTACAGTTAAAGAGAGAGAAGGATATTTACACAACATAGTTGGCAGAGAAAGATGCAGAAATAACACGTCTTTCTATAGCTACCCAGACATCGCAACCCTCACAAGTTCGGATGGAGAAAAGCATTCACCGCTTAAGTCAGGATGTTCAAAACATGACACAGCGAGTGAATCCAACACCTGTACAAGGGACACACATCAGCTACCTTGTCTTGCATCCGGAGTTGGTCCCCTCATCTACTTCAGATGCATCCTCATCTTCCCAATGTCCAGTTTGCTACAAGAATTTTGATGGATGGAGTGGGTATTATACATTTACATGTGGTCATTATTATCATTTAGTTTGTCTTATTCGTTTGATGCAAAACAGTAGTCGATGTGCAATCTGTTCAGAAGATATTCCACAAGGAATATATATTATGTTTGGCATGGCAAACGAATATAAATTCAAGCAAGCACGCCCAGATACCCCTAGCACAATTAGAAATCTATTTGATGAGTACGATGTTGCTTCAGGGCAACACAATTGAGATCGACAAACTATGTGATATTGCGACAAACTATGTACTATCGAGAATATGAAGCATTGTAATTACTCAAAACACATTTGAATACAAGGTCTTTTACAATGGTTTTTTATATTTACTCATTCTACTCTCAAGCTATATTAAATCGGTTGAATTGTTATCTGGTTCTAAGTCTGAGTGTTGTGGTTCTCCTTGTAATTCAACCTCCACATCTATTATCAAATTCTCTTCTATTTCGTCTACAGTGCATTGAGATACACCAACATTGAAATCTTCTTCATCTTCGTTTTAACAATCATACAACAGGTTGGCATTTCCTCCTCGTAGCCAGCACTTTCGATGTAATTCAATATCTTTTTGTTTCAATACATATACACTAATTTCTCTTCTCTGTCTGCTGCTAATAGTCTGTTGTGAATAGTGCTATGAACATACTTGTACATACTCGAGTTTCTCTCTGAACTTGAATTTGTTGCGCATTGTGCGAGTACTTTCATTGCAAGGGGACGTAAAGTAGAGTAATGCTCTCCATCATTCATCATCCACCACTTCCATGCAGGTTGCTCTTTTGTTATTACCTGTACAAAATCATTTGCAAAAGGACCTCTTTTAATCTAAATGCACTCATTTCTTTGATGCAATCAATTCGGTCCTGAACGTTGGAGTAGAACGTGTTGACCACGTGATAGAAATTGCCTACCACCTCTGTATTGGACATCATATCTAAATTCCAATACTCTGGATCGAGCATGTAATCCACGCTATGGAGTGGACTATGAGCGCTCTTCCACCTTGCATGAAAATACTTAGCCAAAATTTTCGGTTGTTTGCTAGAGAATGGTAAATCACCACTCCTTCTCTACTACAGACTATTTTAGCTCTTCAGGATTTTCAAGACTCTGTTGGACTGACCACCACGTCATCCACACTTTGCCCAAGTTTGGCGCCCTTTGATCAAGATTGCGGATCGCGAACATAATGGGCATCATTACATTGATATGCATCCATTACACTCCTCCATCAAGTAGCCTTGTTTACATTGCCACATAGACATGTAATTTTATCTTTCACTGTTTCTTTCTGCTCAAGCTTCCATTCATCAAAGGTCGTGCAATTGAATGTGTCAATCACAACACATTTATTACGGAGAAGTGATTCCAAGGTATAAAAGTGTGTGCAAAATCCAGTCTCAGTAGGAAGTTTCAGCATCACTGACATGCGCATCCTATACAAATCGAGCACTCTTTGTCATTTCAAGATAAATTTCACAACCTGACGTACTGTATCAATTTTTTGGCAAACCATGTGGTTTCTTCGCTAGTGTACCAATTTTTCAGCACCAAGTTCAAGCTGTACGTATTACAACCATTGGCAAAAATATGTGGAAAGCACTTCTTTATTAATTTACTGGTGTTTTTACAATTCTTTGCATTGTCCATGACAATTTGAACAACATGTTCAACACCAATTTCTTTAATTACATTAATAAAGACCTCAAAAATATATTTGCCACTTTTTAATTGCACCAAAACTATCAATCACCTTTATAAATGTTTCTCCCCTTGGACAAACTAGCTTTACATTGATCAACGGTCTTCTCTGAATATTTGACCAGCCATCACTCACAATCGTACATCCTGAAAGCGAAATATTTCCAAGTATTATTTTGCCAACACGCTCTTTGACTTCGATGTAACATTTGTCCAAGAAAACATTTCTTATCGTGTGAAAGAAGGAGCTGAAAATCCTGGACCAAACTCACCTATTTTCTTCCAAGCAGCCTTCCAATTATTGCTATCTACTATGACCAAAGCACTTCCAGTAAAGAATATTGCTTTGGCGAGTGCTGTTTGTGCTTCGTCTAGAGATTGCACTCGAAAGATTTGATGTAATGATTTTTGACGCATTTGACAAAGTCCACCTTCATTGTGACGTTTAAAAGGAACACTTCTTGGAATTTCCTCTCCTTGCGCAGGTTGTTCTCCAAAGTTAGTTGGCGTCACTACAGGATCTGTGGAGTTAATATTTGGCTCTGGGAACTCTTGACTCAAAGGCACAGAGCTATATATCTATCGTCTCTTGCCACCCTTTTTGGCGATCTTTTCTCTCAAACGCTTTGTAACAGCAGCAGGTGCCTGAGAATGTTCACATTTCTTACAACTGTTTTTAGCGCTACCCAGAAAATGATCATTAATACGTGGTGCACGACCAGATTTTGTTGTGTGACAAAATTTACATTGCCACTCCATATATTGGCCGCATATGTTGTGAGCATAATCCTACTCTTTGCTAGGAGTTTTTGATTCTTTGGATTCTTCGTACCACTTGTGCCCTGTTAGCAGCAAGCTAACGCGGACACCATTTTTCGGAGTTCTCCTTGTAAAAACAAGTATTATTTTGATAAATCGGGAATATTGTAGCTCCTATTTTCTTGGTAAACTTTGTAATTAATGAGCCGGGGCTACAAGCTTTCAGATTGTATCAGCCATTCAATTTTCAGCTTTGGTAGAACTCCAGATTATTACTTTTGACCACCCAAAAACCTTGGCTAAGGTATAAAACCAATTTTTGTAATTTTTTTGGATAAAAAATACACAACGTGAGCTAACAATGCTCACTTCTCTCCTTCTCGCGCTTCCTACTCCCTCTCCGGTTATCACATTGCGAATGCGTTTGTTGCATTGCAACCGCAGGTAAGAGCTCTACGCATTGACGTAAGTCATTCACAGTATTTCGTAGCTTTTGGCGTCGCCGACCCGTGGCCTAATTTCATCATAATTAGGAATTTACACTTTCAAATAAAAAACTAAGCATAGGCGGGGTATTGGGGCATCATTGCTAAGCATTTAGATGCATTCTGGGTAAAAAACGACTAGGTCAAAAATCCACTGCTGTTAATAATTGCGATTTTGGAACTTGATCTAAAGTGGGGTTTGAAGCCATAGACATGTGTGCTTAGGTCTTATAAACTTGTCTTAGAAGTTTCGTTATGTTTGGATGTCATTTGATGCTATAATGGATGTGATTTTCTTGCCGATAAGCGATTGGCTTTTGGTGATTTCAGTCACTTGAGTGTAGCTTGAGTTAGATGCGAGTTGTTAGTTGTTTTCCAAGAGATTGACAACCTCTTGTAGCCTCTATGCACTAGTCGAGTTAGCTTCGTCCCATGGTTTGACAAATTAATTGTGGTTCTCGCTAATACTGCAATAAGATAGAATGGTGAGGTTAGACATGCGTCCCACATTTGGCGCCGCTTCCGGGGATCGAAGAGACCTAAACTAGGAAAAACATGAGCGTCTTGCGTAATTGTCCTTTAACTTCCTCTAGATTTTCCTAGAGTTCAAAACTTTCTTTTAGAAACCGCATAGCTTAAGATTGTCGTCTTTTGCTATGTAGAGGTAGCTTGGAAGTAATCGTACTTGCTGACTACCTTTAGGACTATAGGATTGTAGATTTAGATTAGGATTTGGAGAATGATTGGTAGACGAAACAAGTTTTAAGATCAAGACTTTGAAAAACATAAAAAAACACAAGAAAACAAGTGTTTGTGGACACTTTCCACAACCCCATTGCATGAGAAACTAGGAGTAGGGTAAGTAGGATCCGAGGTGGATTTCATAGCATTGCTCTCTCTGAAAGAATCAAGTGTGAATTGTTATGTAAGGTTGCAAAATTTTAGGTCTACGGCTAGAAATAGCACGAAAAGACTCGAATTCACTCAATCCAACTGGGGAGTAAGCCTAAGAGTTGTCTGAACCAGTGGGTAAACTCAAGGACACTTCGAGGTAAAAATTTCAAGAAGTTGACCAAAACTCAGATTATTTACTTTTTCTTGACTTTTTAGGCCAAACTAAGTTTTGACTTGATTTATAGGCTTAAAGAACATCATAAAAAGATTGTCTTTGAGAAAATTGCAAAAAAGTGCTCATTTCAAGCCTCAAGTTAATAATCGTGATTATTAACTTTTTGCTCTAATTTGGCCAAGGCTCATACCATTGATTCATTGCATGTGTACAAACAACTTTTGTAAAGGCCCAAAAGATTTGGATCACTAAACTCGCAAAAAATTGGGTGAAAACTAAAGTTTGTACTGACTTTTTGAATCTTAAGTGTGAATTGGCCGAAAAATTTATCCAAACTTGTTGAAAATTAATTCATAGGCTTATATTGGTGTGATAAACACGTGTACATGCTCAGTTGACCAAAAACTTGCAAAAATTTGGCAAAATTAAATAATCATGATTATTTACATCTACCTGTTTTTTAGCTTTTTTGACCAAGTTGGCATACCACTAGCTTTACCATGTTGTAATAAGCCCACAAACCAAATTTGGTAAGATTTGGATCACTGGAGTGAAAAGTGTGGCAAAAATTGCAAAGTTAGTATGCGGACAAATAATTCATGACCATTTGACAAAAAATTGTCCAAACTTGATGAAAATTGGCTAGTGACCTTAACATAAGGTGCTTAATAGATCTGTGTCAAAGTTGGGATAAAATTTTGCAAAAAATTGTCAGAAGTAAATAATCACGATTATTTACATTTGCTTCAAAACTTGGTGATTTTGCAAATTTGAGTATACCACAAGGTCAAGCACATCAATTGGACCCAACAAATCAATTTTGGTGAAATTTGGACCACAAAAGTGAAACTTAAGCCAGATTTTCGAAATCAGAGCCTACGGACACGGAATAGTGGGTAAACTTGATCAAATATTGTCCAAACTTGTTGAAACTTGCCCAAGGGCTTTAACAAGTTGTATACTTGCCAAATCAATCCAAAAAGTGCAAAAAAGTGACAAAAGTAAATAATCGTAATTATTTACTTTTGCTATCCAGAGACTTCAAATTTGACTTTTGGGCTTATACAGTGTTAGACCAGCATAATATAAGGCCATAGGGAAATTTTGGGTTCAATCGGATCAAAATTGGTACAGATACACTCAGTTTACAGATTGCAGATTAAACCTTTGATTTTGCTAAGCTGAATCTGAAAGTCAAAATTTTGACTTCCATAGCACTAATTGAAGTGAAATACAAAGACCAATCACTAGATTTCTCAAGAGCTCTACTGTCCATATAGAAAAATAGCTAATTTGATAAATTTTGTACGGGAATCATGTTACAGACGAGGAATCAGTGGCTTGACAGAAAGTTGCAATTGAATCAAGTGGAAATTTACGACAAGTCAATCTAAGGTGAGTACTCAAACCAGGGCTTCATAAGTCTATATGAACCTTAGATCCGGTCGTGTAACAAGAAATCAAGGCCTATTTGGAGAAAACACCAGTAGAGTATCCACTAAAGAAAGCGTAAATCAAGGAAATTCCTTGCACACAATTCCTGAAGAAGTCTCGGACACTTTTTCAGATTCAACATCCGAAATGTACATGGATCAAAACAGAACTCAATATGTACAAGTCAAAAATTTGGATATGGTAGAAAAATGGGGCTTGGAAGTAAACACTATAATCCCAGATATGTCAGCAAAAGAAGGACCACCAACTTTGGAATTTGAGGGATACGATCAAGTAGACTTGAAGCCTTTGAAACGGCTTAGTACAGATAATCCTAGGATCGGAGTCTATTGTTGGGAAGGTAGAAACATAAAAGATCTTTTGTGGACTTCTCATGCTAGACCAGGACAATTAACGGTCATAAAGATCATCTATATCTTCAAAATCAAAGATAAGGTATCTGCGGATCTACCAACTTACTTTTTTAGGGATTGTTATAACAACAACTTTGTTATGATGACTCCTGAGGAAGTAGAACAACCAAATACCAGGGGTATTCCATACGGGATTGGATACTGGGTCAAGGACCAGAAACCACTCCAAGAGATGAACATCATGAGAGATCATCTGAGAGTAATGTGAAGAAACTAGAAACCACCTCATCACGTAGAAAAACGGGTGACACTAAGACCAGCCCAGGGCTACATGAGTCACTATTTCCGACAGATTGGTTTGAAGGACTCGGAACAGGACCAACTCCTGGAAGACCTGGAGTTGAACCAAATAGACGTGTCAGACCAGCTGATTTTCAAAAGTGGGTCAGAAAATACAGTGGATCAGGGGACCCATATGACGACTTAGCAAGCTTCAAGCAAGTGCTAAGAGCAGAGTGTATATTCGATTTCCATACTCAATTCGAGGGGTTTGGAATGACATTAGAAGAAAAATCTTTGACATGGTTCCAAAACATTCCACCAAGGTCAATCATGGATTTGAATACATTAGCTCAAGGATTTGTAGCTGCTTGTTCTAAAATGGGGATTAAGCATAATACGGTAGCTCAAATCTACAGGTTTAAACAGAAACATGGTGAGTCTGTTAGGGATTGTGCAACTCGAATGAAACAATACATTTCCAGATGCCCAGATATGGAGATACCTGCAGAGGAGCGACTTGTCTTTTTGTTTCTGGAGGGACTGCTAAACAAAGAACTTTATGCTATACTCTATAGTAAAAAGCATACAATCCTAGACGCATGTGTGTCTGATGCAATCGACCTAGGAGACAATTGTGAGATCTTCAATGAAGAGGACGTCCCTAAGGATAACCAAAGCGAGAAGACTGCATCCACAAAACCAGCACAAGTGGGAACGGCTGCTGCGGCACCACTCTCAGCCATAGAAGATATGCTAAAAAGGATGAATGACATGATGAACAATATACAAAAAGCACCTATCAGAGGACCAGGACAGGGGATATTCTGACAAGGACAACCAATTAGGCCACAAAAATGGTGTGCAATCGAGGGTAAATGGACCAACCACGAGACCCACGAGTGCTACTTCATACCAAAGTATGATGGAAATGTTCAGTATGTGCCCCTGAGGCCACAAGGACAAACCATGTACAGATATCAGCCTAATATGGCTCAAGTTCAAAGGCCACCAATGGGTATGGAGAGACCTCAACCTGTGTTGGGACAACAACCTCCTTATCCAGGACATAATGCGGTGCCTGTAAAGTACATGCACTCAGAAGCAGTCATAGATGAATAAGCATTAGTGCATGTTACACCCTATGCAGAGCCTAGTCCATCTACATTAATGGTAGAGGGAGATTGGTATAGTCCACACCCACCACCAATGGAGGAAACCATGACTTATGCTTCACCAGAGCTCGCACCAATGTATTATGTAGCTAATCAAGGTGTCAAACCTCTTATGGAAAGACTCATGATGAAGCTCAGAACAGGAAACTGTCATAACTGTGGTGCTGATGACCATTGCAAAAACGAATGTCCAAAGCCTGACAAAAACCTCAAACCAATTGAAGCCTATTGCATACAATGTTGCAAAAAGGGAGGACACTTTCCGAAAGATTTTCCTAAGAATCCTTTGAACAAGGGAAAAACTGTATTCAACGTATTCCAAGTGATGCCTAGTAGCTCATCAGAGAGCGAACCGATTGTTCCAATCAAGGTAATCACTAGAGCCCAGGCAAAGAAAAAGAAACACAATTTCTCTGATGATTTGGAGAACACGAAAGTTTCTTCTCAAAGAATCAAAAGGAGAAGAAGCAAAAGATATGAGATGAGAAAACAAAAACAACGGGTTGAAAACGAAGAGAAAGCAAAAATTCTAGCCCATGACAAGTCGAAAGAAATTGGCAGTGAATTCAAGGAAACAACCGCGAAATCTGGAGGATCCATCTGGTTGATAAAATATTTCAGCCTATCAACGCCACCTTGAAAGCTTACCAAGCAGGACTTAAAGCGGGCCAAAACATGAAAAACAAATGGAAAAACTATCCATCTCCAGACATGGAAGCAGCTAAGCTGGAAGCTTATCAAAATTTGGTAAGAATCACGCAGGAAATGCTCGATAAACAGAAACCCAAGCTTGAAAGTATTACAAAATCGAAAGAACTTGCCGTAGAAGAAACGAAAGCAGAATCCGATGTGATGGCAGAACCCCACCTTGAAAAAAATGAACCAGAGCTCACAGTGTCGGACAGTGAAGATGCCTTAGACGGAATTCCATTCGTAGAGGAAGACTGGCCAGGACACTTATGGGAAAAGGTAAGGGAGATCAATGATGGGAGCCTAACTTTAAAGTCGGCTCCTATAGAGGAAGTCTGGTTGGATAACCTACCATTTGATATAAACATGGATATACAATCCTTATACGGGGATTGCATATCAGAGGCTTCAGGGATATCTAAACCAGTGACATTCAAAACATTACCTTCTTACTTGGGAGATAATGAAGATGAATCTACTATTTGCAAAACTACTCAAGTCAAAAGAGCCAAACAGACCCTAGAAGTAGACAACATTCATTCAATCATGTCTACACCTATCCAATGCACTCTTACTTTGGGAGAACTGTTGAAACTCAGGCCATACTTATAGAATGATTTACAGAAAACCCTAGAAAAGGTGGGAATAACAAGGTTAATCTCTAAGAATCTAGGAAACTGGAAAAATGAAACGGAATACAAAGAGATTCGATCAGTTCCTAAGGTTGGAGAATATTATGAAGGGGAAGAAGGAAACGCTACCCTCCCAGTGAAATATAATGACATTGAAACCATGGCAATACTGGATAGTGGAGCTGGCATAGCCATAGCCACTAAAGCAGTATGGGAATCCTGGGGACATCCAACCATTAGACAAACGCGAATGAAATTGCAATTGGCTGATGGACACATTGAAAGACCACTATGGCTACTAGAAAAAGTGATAGTCAACTCCTGTGGAATTGAATATCAACACACTTTTGCCATAGTAGACTTTGGGAAAAAACTCAACTATGAAATCATATTGGGAAGACCTTTCATGCAAGAGGTACAGCTTATCCAAGATTGGGGAAACGACTATCTGTACTTGAAGCAGGTGGGATCTATAACAAGAGTCAATCTAAAAGACCACACCTATAGAGACGTCTTGAAAATACCCATCCAAGAGTTTGATTCAATCTCTTTGGCTGAAAATAAACTTCCATCTTGGCTAAACAAAGACACTCCCATTTGGATGTGTAGAGCTTTAGAAAATGGAAGCTTAAGACGAGAGGAATGTATCCTAGAAACGGACTGTACAGACGAAGCCTACATACCTGAACCCTTTCCAAAGCATTTATTTGAACCATTCGAGTGGACTCAAATTTTAGCGACAATGGATGTATGCGTGAACACGCCTATGCCTACTCAATTTTGCAATGAGTATGGCTACGACATAATTTCCATCCAAATGATGTCAATTCTTAACATTGCAAACAAGGATGAGGAAACAAAGGACTTGATAAAAGCTCAACAAGTATTTTTTGACCTCTATTATGATGCAACTGATGAGTTGGATGAACACTCAGCTACCTCTGAAGATTCGGGATCTGAAAAAGAACATACGAGAGCTCAACTACTCTTAAGGGGAAGGGAGGAAAAGGTTTTTGACTTCCCAAACCAAAACTCAGAAGACAAAAAATGGTATAGAAGAAAGAGGGACACTAAAATTGTGAAAGCACGACCTATGCCATCAGTCTCCAGTAAAACACAATTCCTGATGCAGATAGATGCCAATGATTGTGTCGAGGACAAAATAACTGGCAGATATCCTTCAAACGGAAACTCAAAAATGTCTCGGACATTGAGAAAAACAAGGAAGGGTACTCACGAAGAACATCAGGATAAAAAGCCACTCATGACCAAAGTCGAGCGGAAAAAGAAATATCAAGAGTTGAAAAAAGCTCTAAAGAAGATATACACCACCGAAATGGAAACCACGGAAGAGGATGGTAAGGATGTAATGCATGTTCCATCCCATTACAAAAAGTATACTCTCTAAGATCGGAAAATCAGCAGTTAGGGAACTACAAAAACAAAGCGAGTCTTACGAAGGCCCTGAAAACGCTAAAAGGGTAGACTTGGTTGAACCAGGAGAAGAGCCTAGGCCGGCTTACATTGCAAATGACCTAACAGAAGAAGAAGAAAATATTTTGCTAAGCTTGTTAAAGGAATACTGGGATATCTTTGATTGGTCTTACAAGGATCTCAAGGGTGTTGATCCAAAAATCTGCCAACATACCATACCCATGCGAGATGATGCAAAACCAAGTAGACAGAGACCATACACTTATAACGAAACATTTGCCACAAAGATCAAAGAAGAGATTGAAAAACTAAGGAAGCTGAATTCATTTATGAAATTGAGCACACTGATTGGGTGTCCCCAATTGTGGTAGTACCTAAGAAGAATGGGAAAGTACGAGTATGCGTTAATCTCAAAAAAGTGAATGCAGCTACCATTAGAGACAACTTTCCTCTTCCGATAACTGAGCATGTTTTAGAATGAGTGGAAAGAAAAGAAGTTTACAGCTTCCTAGATGGCTTGTCGGGATACAACCAACTTTTGGTTGACCCAAAAGACTAGCATAAAACTGCTTTTGCAACAGAATGGGGTATATTTGCCTATCGGGTTATGCCGTTTGGGTTAACCAATGCTCCAGCCACATTTCAGAGATTGATGAGCCATGATTTCAAAGAGTATCTTCGGAAATTCTTGGAAGTATACATGGATGATTTATGTGTACATTCGTCAATTCAAGCCAATCATTTTGAACACCTCAAAAAGGTATTCGAGAAATGTAGACTTTACAGGATTTGCTTAAATCCGGAAAAGTGCACATTCATGGGAAGACAAGGGAAAATCCTTGGACACATAGTGTCTAAAAATGGCATAGCTATCGATATTGAAAAGATTCATGTCATTGTTGATTTTCCTATACCAACAACAGTCAAAGGGGTACAAGCCTTCATGGGACATTCTGGATATTACTGACGGTTCATCTACATGTATGCTATAATTGCAAAACCCATGTATAGCTTGATTAATCACTTTGAATGGACCAAGGTATGTGAGGAATTCTTCATGAAGCTTAAGCAAGCTCTCACCTCAGCTCCAATATTGAAAGCACCCAATTGGGATAAGGTATTCCACGTACATGTAGATGCTTCAAACTTTGTTATTGATTGTTTACTAGCCCAACCAGGAGATGGGAAAATTGACTTTCCTATTTCTTATGCAAGCCGACAACAAATGAATATGGCAGAAAATAATTACACCACCACTGAAAGAGAAGGACTAGGAATGATCTATGCCGTTAAAAAGTATAGACATTACCTATTGGCCAACAAGTTTGTGTTCTTTGTGGACCACCAAGCTTTGTTATATTTGGTCAACAAGCCATGTAGCACATAAAGAAGAGTGAGATGGTTCATCATTCTTCTCGAATTTGATTTCACTGTGGTTATAGAAAAAGGCACTACACATCAACGAGCAGATCATTTGTCCAGAATTGTTTCAGGGTCCGAATCACCTAAAGGGGTAGATGATGATCTACCAGATGCCTATTTGTTCTCCGTGGAAATGATACCTAGATGGTCTGAAAAAATTGTGTCATTGATGAAAATAGCTCAAGTGGATTCACCACTTCCTATTACAGTTGATTAAATCGAGCAATCGGCTATGTATCAATTACTAGTTGGGAGGCTATATAAAAGAAATTGAGACAGGATATTGCTTTTATGCATTAATCCTAAAGAAAGGGATTAGTACCTAAGTCAAGCACATATTACCATAGTAGGACTTCACTTTGCGGAAGACCAAACTATGCAACAAATCTTAAGACTTGGAGTATTTTGGCCGACTATGAGAAGAGATGTTCGATCTTTTGTAAAAGATTGCCCTCAATGTCAAAAACAACCACCCATTCCTCATGTGACATTGTTTCAAATGTCATCTATTCCTAAGTGGAGGAACTATTTGGTTACTTACTTATCGAACCGAACATTTCCTTAGGATATGAGTAAACGCCATCAAAGAGCAATTGAAACGGAAGCAAGAGACTATGCTCTCATTGGGAACCAATTGTATCGGAGAGGGATGGATCAACATTTGCGTCTTTGTGCAAATGAAAACGAGTATATTCCGATTATAGAACAAGCACATGCTGGATTAGCTGGAGGTCACTTTTCTAGTGAAACCACCGCAAGAGCAAACTTGATGGCAGGCATATGGTGGCCAACAATTTTTGTAGATGCCAAAGAATATGTTCGAAGTTGTGATGCTTGTCAACGAGCAAAAATTCCAACACGGGTAGACAACATGCCCTTAAGACCAATGATAGGGGCTAGAGCCTTCGCAAAATGGGGTATAGATTTTGTTGGACCGATACAACCACCTGCTTATAGAACGCAAGCTCAATATATCATTGTAGCTACAGACTATTTGACCAAGTGGGCCGAGGCTAAAGCAACCCAAAAGAATGATGCCAGAACCACTGCTGCATTCTTATATGAGTATATATTCACAAGGTATGGACTGCCAACAGAGATTGTCAGTGATCGGGGAACTCATTTCCTCAACGAGGTAATAGAGTATTTGCTTAATGAGTTTATGGTTATCCATAACAAATCCGCTCCCTATCACCCACAAGCAAACGGACAAGCTGAGCATACAAATAAAATTCTTAGCTCAGTACTGACCAAAGTGGTTAGTTCAGGAAGGACAGACTGGAAAATGAATCTCCATGCTGCTCTATGGGCTTATCGAGTTTCATTCAAAACGGCTTTAAATGCTACACCCTTTAACCTTGTTTATGGTCTTGATGCCATACTGCCAATAGAATTTCTATTGTCGACCTTAAGGGTAGCACAAACTCTTGAGTGGACTGGACATGAATTGTTAGAAAGACTTGAAGATTTGGAAAAGCTGGACGAGCAAAGGCTAGCTGCTGTAGCTCATATCTATGCACAAAAGAGGAAACAAAAACAATTTTTTGCTTCCCACTTAATCACCAAAATTTTCAAGAAAGGGGACTTAGTTCTAGTCTATTCCCTTAAGCAACACATTCCCAAGTTTAAGAAAAAGGGAAATGGACCATTTATCATTGAAGATGTATCTCCAAGTGGAGCAGTAAAATTGTCAACCATAGATGGTAAACCAATGGCTAATTGGATTAGTGGATGTCGTTTAAAGAAATACAATTTGCCACTAACCAATGAATTGCTAGAGAGAATGCATGCAGCCAAACAAAGGAAGATGAAGCGACAGCACGTTATTGATGAAGCCCAGGAGGAAGCTAGACTTTGGGTGCTCAAGCGTAAAGCTGCTCTCAAGAATCAACAGATACCCATTCCCATCAACACTTTGGAGCTAGATGATCGACAATGGGAATTACCTAAAGATGCAGTTTCAACAGACGACAACTAGTTAGATGGAATGGATCTCCGCATCAAAGTACAGCTCAACAATCATAGCACCAATGCTTTGGTGGAAACAAGAGCTAGAGTGAATGCAGTCAGTTATTCCACATGCAAGAAGGCAACAAGTCAAGGATTGACTGCAGGAATAACGACAATCAAAGGATGCAACAAGAACCCAACTCCAACATTGGGAGTAGTCAACTTGAACGTGGTAGTACATGGATGCTCATGTCCGCATCAGTTTGTATGCTTGCCAGATGAACACAAGAATGAGACGATGATTCTTGGAGTTCCTTGGATGCGTACATACAAAGCAGTACCAGATTGGGATACAAATCAGCTAAAGCTATCACTTAAAGGAGGGCAACTCATTGTTCCTATTGCAAGGAAGAATGGAAAAGATGCAATCAGAGGACCAATCCACGAAGTAAATCTTTCCCATCCCCTTGACAAAAAAATGCTATAAGTAGCATGCAAGGAGTCAGGCAAATTTGGGTACCAAAGGCACAACTTGTGGATAAACCAAATCAGATTTGGGTGCCTAAAATTTCACCAAAGAAACAGAAGACGGTTCCAAGGATTCAGGCACAGAATTGAGCATCTATGAACAAGGAACCTAACATGAAAAAGTTTTGGAAGAAAAAGGAGAACTTATCTTCTCCACACAACGCAAAACCAATCAAACAGTGGCGAGTTAAGTCTCAACAGACTCTCAAGAACCATGCACCAAGCAGACCGAGCTACCAATGGCGAGAAAAATCTCGACAATCATCTAAAGTGCTCTCCACAGCTCAAGCAATGAGCGTGCTTAAACACCCTGATGGTACTATCAAACAGAGAGCACAAAGGCTACAAGATTTGCTCTTTAGAAGACATCAACAGCAAACCTTGACATCGGAAACCCTTGAGTTATTTACTCAAGACCCAGCTCTTGCACAGCATAATGAGTTGAATTGCATTGATCTTCATATCATGGTAGAGCCAATCACAGCTATGCATAGACACAATTGTTCAACCCATGCACGCAGTCGTCTCGGAGAACACCATCTAGGAGGGGTGGAAGGGTACTACTAAATACTAAGTAATTAAGGGCAATGTTTGAAGAGGGAGGAAAAAGTTTCATGTTAACGCGTGATTTTTGCAAAATTATTTAATAATGCCCTTATAATTCATCAACAAGGAAAAATTCATTGATGACATCTTCTCGATGAGTGTAAATAGTGTATATACTATCAGAAGATTATCAAAAATAGTCCTTTTTTGAGTATTTTCATCATTTTTGTTGAAAAGGAGGCTTAAAAATGGAGAAAATCCAACAAAAAACAATAAAGCTGTGTTTTTCAAGGGATTTTCTTAATTATTGGATTTTCACTTGGCTTTTTTAGAGAATTTTTCTTTTTCTTTGATTTTTTCAAATAAAAAGGTCAAAAATTAATAATAAATAGCAGGGAAGCTCAGATGGAAAATCGAAAGACGCGATGGTGATCAAAAAGACAAGGCGGACAAGCAAAAAAAATTTCAGCCAAATCAGAAGATGGAAGCTGGAAGGCCAAATTAGGCGACCAAGCCTACTTTTGCAAAATTCTTGCAGAATGAGCTACAGGAATCGGATTTTGGAAATTCTTGAGCTTAACATAGATTTCACGGCCTAATAGGACTAACGGGGGAATCTGGGGAAAATTGGTTCGGGAAGTCCAGGTACGGATATCCAGCTTAAGCTAAAACCACCTCACCTCATTTCCACTTGGAGCCTTCGTAGAGAGAGCATTTCGGCTTCTTTCGCATGTCATTTCAGGAGCCCACACAGTTGACCTTTTTCAGTGCCGTCTCACACAAGACATGAGGGGTAAGTTCCTTACTAATCAATGATCCATTTTGTACGGCCGGTAGCTAGTTTAAAGCCCTAGAAAAAACCCTAGAAGCCGAGTAGTGCACGAAGACCCACGACCTAAAAGTGACCATAGCGGCCGGCCAGCTTGATCAAATCGGATGGGATTTGAACCATAGCATGCCCTAACATAATAGAGCCATTCCATACCATCAGATGATCATTCGGCTGGGATCAAGGGGGTCCCCAGTAGAGAATTAGGGTTTTTGGAAAAGACCAAAATTCCGACCTGACCCCACAGATGGCTTGCTAATGAGGCTCATATACAATGTATATGATTGGTTTGGAGAAATCCATCAAGTAAAGCCCTCGAAAAGCAAAAAACGGCTCGAAGGTTACAAAGCGTCAAATTCGACATACGAGGCCAAACCGACTCCAAATGAGCCAAAATTGGACAGGTAGCTTCACGACGAGGTTACGGACAAGTCTGAAGCCTCAAGGTTGACCGACCAACCTAATAGACAGAGTAATCACAAAAAATGGTGAATTCAGAGTTGACAGAGCACAAAGTGGTGCCGGCATGACCAAACTTGACCAAATTCAATTTAGGACTTGTATTAGGTGTATGAAATATGTTTAGGTCAAAATTTATGTGAAATGCAAAGTTTTTGTCATTGTTGTAAATAATTGCAATTATTTACTTTTGCAACATTTTTGCTTGGAAATTGTCAGTTCACCTCACCTATCATGTGTACACACCTACTACATGCCAAAAATCAAGTATGAGCTAAAATGACCACCCTTTACTTGCAAAACTGCCAAAAAACGCAAAGAGGTCTATAAAAGCCAAAATTTGGGTTATGAACAACTTTTCTTGATCCAAATCACCTCATAATTCATACCCAAGGTCTATACCATGCCTAGAACCAGTCTATGCCAAAAAATGTCAATTTTGGAAGAAAAGTTAATAATCGCAATTATTTACTTTTTGGCCAAAATGGGGCAATTTGGATATTTTGTCATCATACATCCAAAGAGCATGTTGAGATAAGCCCACTAGCCAATTTTGAGTCAATTTGGATTTGAAAATCTCAAATTTTCTTTATATCTACTGTTTCAAAGACCTAAAACCAAAATCTGGTACCATTTCCACCCTGTGCATCCAAATGAGCCCATATTTCCCTCAGAGCATGTAATTGGCATATACTTCAAGCCTATAAAGCCAAAATTGCAAAAAAGTTGAAAATTTTCCCAGATGTAAATAATCGCAATTATTTACTTTGGATGCAAAGTTTTGTTTTGACCATACAGTTTTGTTCCTTGCATGATTTTATGCATCTTTGCTTGTTCAAAAATTGATTTGAAGCAATTTGGACCAAAATATCAACATTTCAGTCTAAAAGGACATTCCAGAGAGAATCCGACAAATCTGCTAATTTTGCACTCTATTCATTGAACGGGAGCAATGCAAGCCGCGAAGAAGGCCAAGAAGAAGTTAAACCAAAAGGAGAAACTGCAAGAACTACCCCCGTATCAATTGGACCCCAAGTCAGTAAAGGTAACAAAGGCATCTTACCTTTCTAAAGAGCAGTTAGAAGAAAACCACACCACAGTCTTCAGGGGCAGATTTAAGAGTGAAGAAGGGCATCCGATGGAGTTGCAGCTCTTGCCTAAAGAGGTCTACGATGTAGCTGCAAAGCCAGAAACCAAAGAGGCTAACCACAGGTTGGGACTCCGACACTTCTATGAACAAGAGCCCTACGGAGTAGACTTTTTGAAAGCTTACGAGCTTCTATCCACCATCAAGGAAGACAAAACTGCCCAAATCTCAGACAACCAAGGAAATAAGGTAGAGGTTGTAATTACAAAGGAAATAGTGGTAGAGGCACTTAGATTGCCCACTGAAGGGATCACCATGCAGGCAAGAGATAGAAAAACAGCGGGCACGTTTACAAAGAAAATAGCTGCGGCTACATTTGCTGATCTCATCCACAAGCAGGTGGAAGAGCAAGCCCGTCTATACCATCAACATTTCCATTTCTTGGTGAAAAGGCCACCAAGGTACACGACACCAAATCACGTCGTGGCCACCACTTTTACACAAGTTATGAAGTCAACCACCAGACAACCTATGGACCACGTGCAATATGTGTTAACAACATTCAAGGCCACCAAGAAGGAGGGAAAGATAACCTACTTGGGTGCATCGGAAGTATTGACCAGAATAGCCTACCATTCCATCGGCATGGCCGACAACCTACTGCCTGCCCCGAATCAGAACACATGGATCTTGGCAGCTCCACCCTCTCCAAGATCTACAAGATCTGATAAGCGATCATTTAAATCAGGTAATGAATCCGATGACAGTTCATCCAAGCAGCATAGCAGTGAAAGCTCTGACAACGAAGAAAAAAGAGCTAGGAGGGAAGAAATGAGGCGAAAAGCTGTGGCTGCCCACCAAGAGGAGCCAGGTCAAAAGAAAGCGAGATTTGAAAGAGAAAAATAGGCATATCAACGCACTAGGCAAGCACAGGGAAAAGACCCAACAAAGTGGGTACCCACCGGCTTGAAGGGACTTCGAACGAAACATCATTCAAGGAAAGAGGCCGAGGATCCCAAGGATTATTTAGAAAGAATGTACCAAGAGGCAAAGGCCTTGAAGCTGAAAGAGGTAGAAGAAGCGGCCAAGAAAGCTGAGGAAGCAGCAACTCAAGAGCAAGGCAAGGCATCTCCCCGACCCACCTCACCGCTGTCGGAACAACAGGACCAGCCCATGCCCACTCCACCATCATCACCGCTAGGCCAAGAAACCACTGAAGAAGCCGATACCGACAAGGAAAGAGAGTCTGAGCTCACCCACCAAACGAAAGCTACACAACAAGATGACCACACTGAACAACATGAAGAAAAGGAAGCTGAACCAGAACCAGAATAGACAGTCGAGGAAACTCACAAGCCGGCAGATGAAACTGATAAAGAGGAAGATACAGAAAAAGACAAAACCACTACACATGAGGAAGAAACCGACATTGAGAAGGCAGGAAGGCCTACAACTGAAGAAACTGTAAGGGTTGATACCACACAGCTTGTTTCCACTCAACCAGAAATTGCCGAGGTTTCAAAACCTCGGGATGGTCAGGAAGCAACCATCTCTATAGAAACACCAGCAATAACAACACAGCAAGAAGCAACACACGAGGCTGTCAGCACATCTGAACTAGCACCACAGGAAGAGATCTGGCAGTCCAATGATGAAGTCATTCTACAAGTAAGCGAGTATGCAAGGCAGATGCAAATCATGATGGAGAAACTCCGATCAACAGCCTTTAACCGCAGTACTAAGGCCAAAGAATTAGAAAACATCATCGATGCTCTTCAAGGCGAGCTCAACAACAGAATGGCTACTATCACAGATCTCCAAAGGCAAGTACAAAAGCTAAAGACTAAAGCAAAACGGCATCAGATAGCCAGGGATAGCCAACAAAAGGAAATGGAGGAGTTGAGTGACCTCCTGACTAAATTATCTGATGCCTGCAAAGTGAAAGATGAGCAGTTGATAGAAGTGACAAATGAACTTCTTACCACCTCTCTGTCAGCTCAAAAGATTCAAGTACAATTAGATGTAGAAAACGCATCTCTGTAGTATTCTGAACAAAGAATTAATGATTAGGCCACTTTCTTGTGGCAATTAAGAGAAAATCCAGCTGTGGCCTCGATTAAGGGAACACATGAGGTGTATAAAGCACTTGAAAAGAAAAACAAAGATTTAGAGTTGGAGTTGAAGCTGGAGCTGTCACAACAAAGAGACCTGGCACTCATGCAAGTCCAAAGAGAGGAGGAACTCCTTAAGGAAATTACAGAATTGAAAAGAATAAATCAGCTCCTCAAAGAGGGAAAGCCATACATACAGGAAGAGGCAGGCACTTCAGATCCGTCCCAAGTGGAAATCCCCTCGGTCTCATTTGTTGACTTTGAGACGCAGTCTATAGCAGAGCCGAGTGAAGAAGAAGATTTTCAAGTCCAAATCACAAAGGAAGACACAGTGCTGATGGTCCAGCTATCAAAGGCTGAAGAAGATGCACTGAAGGAGAAGATCGCCTTGGAGGTAGATGAGCAATGGAAGGCAGCTATGGATTGGGAGTTGAGAGTTTTACACTCTGTCAACGTCACACAGCTCACTCCCAATCAAATCAATGCTCAATGGCACCAACAATCCCTACCATACCCTCTCATCAAGGTTGAACTCTTACAGGTAAAGGAAAGATTATACAGGGATATGCAAGAAGATGGTGCAGATCAAGACCACCCGAAGTGGAGGCTAAGCTGGCTGAACAAGAATCCAAGATACTTGATTGTGTTCACAAGAGCACCTGCAGCCATACAGAAAGATCCAGCATTTTGTCTTGTACCTCGAGTAAGGACATGGAAAGCACACAAAGCACTGCAGAACAAGAGGCCAACATGGCTAAACTTTCCCAGGCTGCCAACTCCAGAGAGAGGCCAAGCAACAGAAGAATACATTGTGAAAACCCTAACGGGCGCCATGACATTCTTCAAAAGTCTGCCAGATCTCTCCTGTGCCATGCTATATAAAATCTGTTGGATGCTACTCACATGCATACAGGTCTTCAATGATCGTGAGCAGACAAGAGCCCCATGGCTCTCATTTTTGGAAGGAAACAAAGGCCTCTGCTATGATCTAAGTGGGCAGCCCTCAGAGGAAGTTCTTTATGGCTTTTATGTCCAATGCATGTTTCTGCCCTCGCACAATATGCTAGCGTTTGAGGAGGCATTTTACACTGGCTTCTTCACCTAGCGAACGAAGATATTTGCGTCGGTGGTAAGCAACCTCACCGCAAGATTTGTCGGATACTCCGTAGTGGAAATGAAAAACAAAGTCACCATGCAGTTTTTGCAAGTGCCAGAAAAAGAACACAAAATCAAATATGAAAAGGCACTAGAAGCATTGAAGGACCGCCTCGCCCTCCGTCAATCCGAAGATTATTTCAGCCCATAAAGTTGTGTCAAGGGACGACACAGGCGAGGAGGGGGGGAATGTTAGCAGCAAGGTAACGCGGACACCATTTTTCGGAGTTCTCCTTGTAAAAACAAGTATTATTTTGATAAATCGGGAATATTGTAACTCCTATTTTCTTGGTAAACTTTCTAATTAATGGGCTAGGGCTACAAGCTTCCAGATTGTATCAGCCATTCAATTTCCAGCTTTGGTAGAACTCCAGATTATTACTTTTGACCACCCAAAAACCTTGGCTAAGGTATAAAAGCCAATTTTTGTAAGTTTTTTTAAATTTTTTTGGATAAGAAATACACAGTGTGAGCTAACGGCGCTCACTTCTCTCCTTCTTGCGCTTCCTACTCCCTCTTCAGTTGTCACATTGCGAATGTGTTTGTTGCATTGCAACCGCAGGTAAGAGCTCTACTCATTGATGTAAGCCATTCACAGTATTTCATAGCTTTTGGCGTCGCCGACCCGTGGCCTAATTTCATCATAATTAGGAATTTACACTTTCAAATCAAAAACTAAGCATAGGCGGGGTATTGGGGGATCATTGCTAAGCATTTAGATGGATTCTGGGTTGAAAACAACTAGGTCAAAAATCCACTGCTCTGTTAATAATCGCGATTTTGGAACTTGACCTAAAGTGGGGTTTGAGGCTATAGACATGTGTGCTTAGGTCTTATAAACTTGTCCTAGAAGTTTTGTTACATTTGGATGTCATTGGATGCTGTAACGGATGTGATTTGCTTGCCGATAAGCGATTGGCTTTTGGTGATATCAGTCACTTGAGTGTAGCTTGAGTTAGATGCGAGTTGTTAGTTTTTTTCCAAGAGATTGACAACCTCTTGTAGCCTCTATGCACTAGTCGAGTCACTTGAGTGTAGCTTGAGTTAGATGCGAGTTGTTAGTTTTTTTCCAAGAGATTGACAACCTCTTGTAGCCTCTATGCACTAGTCGAGTCAGTTCGTCCCACGGTTTGACAAATTAATCGTGGTTCTTACTAATACTACAATAAGATAGGATGGTGAGGTTCGACATGCGTCCCACATGCCCACATTTTTCTCCATTGCTTTTAAATTAAAACTGAAGAGAAAAGAACAAGATGTTCTGTTTTGAAAAAAATATATGTTTTCAATATATATTATAATTAAAAAACCATTCAATATGAAAGTAACCATGATGCACAATATGAGATTTTCAATGCACGCTAGTCAATCCACATATCGATCACCTATATTGTGAGCAACCATACACATTGCAATGTAGTATACACATGGCATAATAACTATAACAATGCTATGAATCTCTCTTTGCAATTATTATTACAATGATTATTTATATGTCCACTTTGATTTGCAAACAATAAGACACATCTAATTTCATTTGTTACAAAAAAACAAACGAAAGCAATAAAATATATGATTGGTCATTTTATGTACTAATAATCTATCGTAATACATAATGCACTCTCTGTATAAATCAATGCATGAACTACCGCAAATAAATCTTCAATATAATCACCCAATTGGGGACTTCTTGTACCCGGTGAAGGATTGTAGCCCACCCATGCAACCAATTCAATATATAAAAGGTATTTTAACCCAATCAAGGATTATAGCTCTTATATTGTAAATCAACTCAAATGCAAGAATTCAAGGATCTTGATATGCCCGATACACTAGTAGAGGACATCGACCCTTGACTACCGACTCGTCATTTACATATACTCATCTTCTAAAACCAATTACAACCCTCATTTGGACCAATGGCTTCTCCGCAATGAGCATGATTCTCCAAGTTTTTAGTTGTTTTGGTTTCGTACCTTTATGTCATAAACGAATTAAAATTTTTCAGAAGTTGTTGCCAAATTAAGAATCACGTTTGGCCCAAAAAAAAGACCTGTGACTCTGTAACCTTAGGTCAATTCACAAGGAGATGACAATACCTGACACTCGGATACACTCCCCAAGGATTTGCCTAGCTAAAAGACCGGGGTTAGCACACTATTTACTATATATAATTACTCCCGTCGGGAAAATGAAAAAACCCGGAGGGCTAACCAGCTCTTTAGGTTTTTGTAGGTCAAAATCAAAGTCACGTTAACAATTAACGTAATCATGTGATTTTTTTGTGTAAATACTAGAGTTATTTACGTAATCACCCGATCGTGATTATGTTAATGAAATCCCTGCTCTTAAGTCAAAACCCTTATTTTTGACTAACATATTATCATTAGCTTGAATAAGTATTGGACATTGACTTTGAGAGCTTCTTGCTGCTACAATTTGTAATCCGCTTTTCTCCTTGTCTGGTAATCAGAATTTGATTCCAACTAGCAGATTGTGTTTCTTGTCTCTTTGCTCTACAATCTAAGTGTAATCATTCTCAATTTTGTTGTGTTTTGCATTGATTTGAGGTCTTAAATGGTTGTTTTCTGATGTTTTGACCTTGGATAAGTGTTTCTATGCTTAAGGGGGACCTTTTTGTGTAGTTCTGTTTTAGTTTTTTACACACTTTTGTAATGGATCATGATTTATGTACCTTCCTAGATGACTGTAGAACTTGGTAGGATTGTACCCTTAGGTGTTGTAACACCTCTCCTTAAGTTTCATTGCATTTTGAACTCGTTTGGATGCCGAAAAGGCGTGATGACCTAGAGCATTGAGATTGGACTTAGAATGATTTTCTGACTAGGAAGTGGTTGATTTGCTTTTGTTATAGTATGGATAGCCCTCTGAGTTCCCTTTGGTGAGATTCACACTCTCATTGAGTCTCCGTGCCCCATCCCAAGTCGCTTCCTTACATATTGACATTATGTTAGTACAAAAAACTATGTTGCAGACGTCCGTCGTGGCAACCCGCTAACATGAACCAATAGATGTTTAATTATTTTAGAACATAACTGAGGAGGATGAATGCATGTTACTAATGAGGCCCATACTGAAGATGCAGGAGGTCATTTTTCAACTGACATCACATATAAGAAAATCCTTCAAACAAGATTATGGTGGCAACCAATGATGGTTGATGTCAGAAATTTTTGTAAGACTTGTGAATATGCCAAAGGATGGGTAGACCTATAAAAATTGATATGACACCTCTGACTCCAATACAACCATTGGGAGTATTAAAAATGGGGACTTGACTTCATGGGACCATTCAAGAAAGAATACATCATGATGGCTACATGCTATGTCAGCAAATGGGTGGAGACTAAAGCAAACTTTTTGTAAGACTTGTGAATATGCCAAAGGATGGGTAGACCTATAACAACTTATATGACACCTTTGACTCCAATACAACCATTGGGAGTATTAAAAATGGGGACTTGACTTCATGGGACCATTCAAGAAAGAATACATCATGATGGCTACATGTTATGTCAGCAAATGGGTGGAGATTAAAGCACTTCCAGATGACACTGCTAGGTCTACTGCCTTGTTCATTTATGATAATATCATTTGTAGATATGGCTGCCCTGTTGAAATGGTGTCAGACTAGGGCTCTCATTTCATGAATGACACAATGGAGATCCTCATGGAGATGTTTTCAGTCAAACATAGAAAATCAACACCAATCAAAACCATTCTCACTAAAATTGTTCGGAAGGAACCACATCAATGGGATGCCAGACTTTAGATAGCGTTATGAGCATATCGCACTCCTTACAAGGTCACTACTGGAATGACTCTATTTAAACAGGTTAATGGAACAGAAGCAGTAGTGCCCATGGAATTCGTCATTCCAATCTTCAACTTGGAGTTGAGCATGGGATATATTTTAATTAGAACTTAAAACACTGATTGGATGATTTGATGTAGCTAGATGAGATAAAACAGAGAGATTTATCGGAGCAAGAAGTGGTGCAACAAAGAAGGAAGAATTGACATGATAGTAGGATCAAGGTTAGAGAGTTCCAGAGCGGCGATTTAGTACTACTGTACCAGTCCAAATGGGACAGTGAGACTCGAAGATTTGTCGGGTCTATTATTGCCTCGAGTATACAATGGGCCCAAGATCAAGTTATATTCTAGAGCATAAGATGTTCCAGTTGAAATAGTACCAGAACCATAAGGGGAAATAATGGACCTATTCTACATTAGGCCTCTTATGCAACCAATAGAGAAGTTAGCACCAATACCAATTTTGGCCTTCCAACCAGAGTTAGCAATTCCAACCTCCAGTGATCCGATCAGTTCAATCAAAGACAACCACACCACTAATAGCACCGGCCAGTTGCAAGTGGGAAACATAGAAAATCCCAAAACAAATCTCACTAGTAATGATTAATCGGATAATCCAATGCATGCTTGACATGTCACAAACAGAGCATAGAGATCAAAAGGGTGGGAAACAAGTGGAGCATTCATGGCAAGAATACGTATAATTATGTGGCGGATTTGCCCATCAATATTTTACTTGCAACCTCTAGTGCCACTTGCTTCTCAACCTGAAGAGCATGCTTCAAGTTCACAAATACTTCTTCATCTCTACGTACCCAAACTCCTTCAACAGTCACCATCCCTGACACATCTCGCTACTCTTTCAAAGACTCATTCACAACAACTACCACAAGTAAGTCATATTCAATTGAAACTTCTTTGTCTAAGTCGTGTATGGGAAGAAAATCAAAGTCATAGTGCATGCAAGAAACCCTTGACAAGATGATAGTCGAGAAAGAGATCTTGAAGGCATCGTTTGTAGAATCTTTGGGAATGATTTAGCACAACAAAATAGCTAATTATGTGTTTCAAGAGAACGAGAAATCTCTGCTCAAGTTATGGGGTTTAGAAGTCATTGTGGAGGCTGTGACACTTTCCTTTGATGGACAGATTACACACCAAGTACTAGCCTTATACAAGGCAGATAAGAGTACTATTGTTATCAATGGACAAGAGCTCAAATTGACACCTACATATCTAGAGCATGTTTTCAAACTTTCAAATGCTTAGAAAGCCACACTAGCAGCGATCAACCAATTTTTGAGAGAAGACAACCAAGCCAAGAAGAATCACAAAGATGGTGCTCAAGGAATTCCAATAGCACCACTAGAACACACTGCAATATATAGATTCATTGCTAAGACCATCAGTTTAAAAAATAACCCAACTTATTTGTCAAAGAAGTTGTTTGTGATGCTGCAGGCTAAAGTTTTGAACCCTGGAGGCCAATATCTGATTCCATTTCTATGGTCCAACACTTCTTTCAAAGTCCGTTTGGTTCTTTTTATTTGGTCTTATTAAGCTTGATCAACTTTGATTTTGTTTGGTTTTGTCTCTTTGAATGCTCTACATTTGGATATCTTCCAGTTATCTTGTCTTTTATGTAGTGCATTGCGTCCACTTTCATTAAAAATTGAGTTTTGGTGTCCAGTGGCCATTTTGTAGTTTTCTTTCTTGAGTTAGTGTCTTGTTTCTTTTGGTATCTTTGTTGGCATCTTTGGTGTTGGTTTGGGAACTTGAAAATTTTATCTTCCCCTCCTCTAAGGAGAATTTTGGCCCTTACTTGCTCTTTTTCAGAGTCCAATTACTCTGTTGTGATTGGTTCTTCTTCCCACTGTAGCATCATAACAGTTATTAGAGAAGACATGTTGCTCCTCAATCATCTCAATAAATACCATTTGGATTGGGACTATATCATAGCCGTCTTTGTCACAAAAGTATGTAGATGTAGGTTCATTAACATATACATTTATTGTGGCCAGGATCTGAGTCCATCCAAAGGGTTTGAACAAATGTTCAGGGAATGGTTTTGGTGTGTAATTTGCATCATTCACTTCTTTGTCTAAAATGCACTCTTCCCTTCGTAAACTACCCGATTGATAAGCCCCATTCATCCAAATTGGAGTGTTTTTATGTATCCATGATGGTAGTTTAGTCTCTGCACAAGTCTCCAAGTCCAATTCATGTATTGGTGTCGTCAGGAAATCCTTGTAAGAATGTTCCTTCATGTTCACTCAAGTGATTGTCCCTACTTGTTTCAATTAGAGTTAATCATTGCCCCAATCTTGGATTATTTGTATCTGTCTCATGAATAGTCTTCCCAAGATGATTTCATAATTGAGTTTCTTCCCAAAGTCTACAATGGCAAAAGTGTGTTGGTAGTCAATCCCATAGGAGTTGACTATCATATTCTCTAGTATACCCATTGGTTTCTCTATGTGTCCATCTGTCAATTGCAAGTTTATTCTTGTTTGCCTGATTTGCCTTTCCCCAAGCTTCCCGAACAGCTTTGTTTGCTATGGCAATGCCTTCTCCACTGTTTAAAATATCCATGGTCATTACATCATTGTATTGGAAGGGTTTGTTTTCCCTCATTCCCTTCACAATAGTCCACGACATCAGAGTTTGCATGATTTGCACCAGTTTTCTGTAAGCTGCTAATTTAGTTGCTTCCATTTTAGGTGTTGGATAGTTTTTCCATTGGTTTTCCAACATTTGACCGACTTTTAACCCAGCTTGGAAAGCTTGCAAGGCTGTGCTGATTGGTTCATAGATTTTATCAACCAGAATTGATCCAACAGATTTAGGTTCAGGTTCCTTGAAGTCTATTGAAAGAGTCTGCATTTTTTCTTCTATTCCCTTTTGTATCTTCCCTTCAATCTCCTTTTGCTATTTTTTCCACTTGAGTTTGCATCTTTAACGTCTTTCCTTTCTGGAGTTTTTGGAGGGGTTGCTAGAATTATTAGATCCATTTGCATTTTTCTCTTTGTTGTCCTTGGCTTGTGCTCTAGTCATCACTCAAACATGAATTATTGGTTCCACTTCTGATGAACTACTTAGCACAACTTAAACTATATTTATGGAAATTTTCCCTTTGTTCACTTGCTAGACTTAGACTTGTAGTCAAATTTGTGGATGATAGATGTACATTCATGATCTCAGTTTTGGTGATGGATTCCTAGGGTAGTCTTTAGGAGAGTGTCCACCCTTGTGTCCACACTCTCCACAATATGCCTCTATAGGTTTTGTGTTCTTATCCGGTTCAAGACAGTCATTTTTCTAATGGTCATCCGCTCCACAGTTATGACAATGTCCATTTTTTGGTTTGGACATTAGCTTGACCATAACTGATCTTGCTCCTTGGTTTGCAATAAAGTAAACCGGTGTTGTATCAATGGTGCTTGACACATCGGCTCCATAGGGATATGAGGAGGTTGATTATACCACTCTTCTTCTATCCCCATTGTTACTCAACTTGTTTCAGGGTATGGAGTGATGGGTACTAGCATCTGTTCATCTGCTTGTTCCTCGGACAACATATACTTAACTAGTATAGATTTATTCCTTGGGACTAGCATTTGTTTATCTAATACTGGTTGTGGTCTCTCCATATTCATGGGTGATCTTTGCATGGGTACCACATTTGGCAAGTATCTATACATACTGGACATTTCCATCATATTTAGGCTTGTAGTAGCACTCGTTTGTCTCATGATTTGTCCATTTTACTTCAATGGTGCACCATTTTAATTGCCTTTGTTATCCCATAGGTTGTTCTTGATTTGGTCCCTGCAATGGGCCTCACATCAACATCCTTTGCATGTCATCATATCGCTCATGCATTTAAGCATGTCCTCTATAGTACTAGTAGGAGCTACAACAATTGATCCTACTTGTGCTAGTACAGTGGGTGCGATCCGCTCACTCTGTGTATCTTTAGCATGCAAATATTTGTTTAATAGCCCCTCTAGAAACAGTGAGACATGTCTTTCCTCAGTTGGAATCTCCAACTCCAGGCCAATTTGTCTATGTACTGTCTCATTCGACTTACACTATCTCTGACATTTTTCCCTTGTTTTTTCTTGAAACTATAGATTTGTGCTATATACTATGCTTTATTCCTATTTTAGAACACGTAGCAAAAAATCTTATTTCCAAAGCAGTTATCGATCCAAGAGGTATAATTTGGCACCAAGTCAAATCTTTGCCCTCCAAGGTCATCCAAAATCCCTAAAATTGTGTATGGAAATTGGTTATGCGCTTAGCTCTGAAAACATGTCTGAAGCTGGCCAAATGGCCATACAAATCCTCTAACCTGCTGTATATTTTGACCCACTTTTGGAAATCTATTGGTCTGACTCTACAATTGTGTTCATCACCCGCTCTCTCCCTTGTAGCCTGTGTTTCTCCCATTTATCCCTCAAACCAACTGTTTGATAAGTGTGACTCATGTGGACCTCTTCTCGTCCTCATGTCACTCATTCCTCCCCTGTTAAAGGTGATTTCTATCTTTCTTTCCCTGTTGGCATCATTGAGGTGGACTCCTTGCTATACTTCCTCTTTGATTGGCCATGCTATCGTAAGTTCTAGCATTTGGATCCACATTCCAATCAATTTCCTGTAAAGTTCCCATAATCACTCCACGGATTGAGTGTCCTTGGTACTTAGTTTGTTCAATCTCTTTTGGAGTCATCATAACAAAATTTTGTTGTAGCAATTCAGATGAGTATGAAGTTCAATTGATCCCTTTTTCCTTGATCTTGAAAATATACACAATTAAGGGTGTTAGTTGTCCTAATCTGGCATGGGTAGTCCATATCAATCCGTAATGTTGTTTTCTTCCCAGCAATAAACTCCAAATCTTGGGTTATCAGTGGGGATGTGTTTCAATGGTTTAGCATCTATCAACTCATGCCCTTCTAATTCTGGCATCGGAGGTCCCCTCCATTACAACCTTATCTGGTATTAGAGTATCAACCTCTAATCCCCATTTACCCATAGAATGAGAATCTTGTATCTTGCAATATTGTCCTCTATTTCAGTCCACATAAAGGTTTTCTTGTTTGTTTGCCCTAACCTCCTCTTCAAAATTGATGGTATGGATGTCTATCCTCACTGCAAACTCCTCATTTGCGTCCAAGTAAATCTGGACTTCGTACTTGTTGGTCTTCAAGAAAGTCAAGATATGCTTGAACTTGAGAGAGGTCCCCGTTCTTGATTGAGTTGAAAAAGAAGACATAGCTGAGCTTGAATCAGAATAAGTATCTGGCACTTCTTCCGCAATAGTTTCTATTGGTCTCCCTTGATTTATGCTCTCCTTTGTGGACGCTCTACTCCTATTCTCTCCTAAGACAATTGATCAGTTTCCCAGAACTCTACCAGATCTTAGGTTCATATATGGACTTACACAACTTAGTTGAGCTGATCTTCAAACCTGGAAAGTTGCCTTTGATTCAAACGCAATGCTTTTGCCTTTTTCTTTCTTGTCCTTCACAAAGTCGCAATTCCTTGCTCAAAAACACTTAAAGACGTATGTGATTCCAAAATTTGTCAATCCTAAGTCACAAAATATATAGAACTTCCTTTTTCCAATACCCGATAGACCCTATATGCAAAAATGTGAAATTTTGCTCAGTTTTATCTTAGGTCCACCTAAGATATCTGCACCTATTTGTGGAGTCCATTTCAACTTTAATCACATAACTGGGGTCCCCACAGCTTGCCAAAGTCAATACTGGCGTCAAAATGACAAATCTGTTCTTCTGGTGAGAGATTTATCTTCGGCACACCTAAGATAAATCTTCCCAGTTTCAACTTTCTTTTGCCAATTATGACTTGGGTTGGTTTTTACAGGTTATTTCAAGCTTGTACAATGAATTTTACAAAGTTTGGATAATTTACCAATGTTTTATCACTCTTTTTGATCCTGTAGTCTGCTTTTCTAGTTTTCCTAGTATTTTGATCCTTGCACAACTCCAAGTTTGATGAAACTTTCTTAGGAGCTGTATTATGATCCAAATAGACCCTCCGAGTTGAAATTGGACCAAATTCCTTCTCTGGCGAGATTTTTATCTTCGACACGCCTAAGATAAAACTCTACCATATTTTGACCTTTTTCATTTTTGTCTTCATAGATTGATTTTCCCACGCGTTTTAGGACTTATCCACACCTTGGTTTCAAGTTTAGCCTGATTTGACTTTTCCTTGTTGATTTTCTCTAAAGTCTGCGTATTTTTCAATTTTGGGCTTGGCCAAGTGTTTTAGTGATCCAAATGTTTCCAAAATCAAAGGGAGTAGTCTACTTAAGTTGTTCTACCACATGTAAGTCCAGTTTACCCAGTATCAATCTCAAAAAAACCATGTCTATCTTCAACGCGCCTAAGATAGATCTGACAATTTTTTGGTTTTCTTCAATGTACCTCAGATTAGATGCGATCCTGATGGTTTTTTACTTACCCTACTCTTACTGAACATAAAAAAATAGTACTGAAAGTAAAAAGTTCAACCTTCAGTCTGAAATCTCTACTCTTTACTTAGGTGATGCCCTTACCAATCACTAGCTCGTCTCACGAACCCGTCTACCTCGTCCGTCCTACTAACTAAATAAATCTCTTGAGGTCTTTACGGAGTATCTCTACTCTCAAGCACCTCTCAGTCGTGACAAAGTCAAAAAATGTGATACTCTAGCCGAAAAACTAAAGGACGTAATGGAAATTCAAGTAAATGCTTTGGGTTTTTCTCTAGTCTAGATTGCTTCATCCCCAACAATGGTGCCAAAATGTCGACCGGCTTCCAAGCCTCACCATATTGATGCTAGGAAAGCAAGAACACAGACATAAAAATTGTTGATCCATGGGACACGACTGACCCGACTAGTGCATGGAGGCTACAAGAGAGCTAATCTCTCAGAAAACCCAATTCTAAGTTGCTCCTACCTAACTCGGTCTCAGATGTGTGTCAGACATCAAAAGCTACTTTTCTACCGCAAGCTTGATCCGATAAATTTGTATAGCTACGAGACTCTGAATGCAACAAATATTAATGCCTAGCATGATCAGAGTATCCTTAACACTCTCATGTACTCAAATGTCATTTTTGACACTCAAAAAAAATCGTGCATACGATATAAAGCTTATTTTAGATCAGTCAATTTTGGCATCTGAAGCACTCTATGGCTTCCTCTAGATATGATTTATCTATTCCTAAGGTCAAAAACCAATTTTGGTGTGTGTATTGTGCGTAGAAATAAAAAATAGCTCGTAGACAGCACGACTAAAAACACACTTTCATCACGAGAAACTTACGTTGAAATGAAAGATATTTCACCTACAAACGCTTTTGTAAGGTTTCCAGCAGTGGAGAGATGAATCATAAACTTTATAGTGAGAGCACTAGACATACAAATTGGTAAACCACCATCTCAAAAGTAGCTAAAATTGGTATCTTTGGAATCTTAAGAACGACAAATCTATGGGTAGAAATTTTCAGAACCAAATTCGGGCAAAAACCAACCCCGCTATCCTCTCTAAAAGTTTTCACGCTTACTTTAAATTACTAAAATAATTGAAAGATTTTAGTAATCATTAAAGCTAAAGACTTTACCTTAGCCTCCTAGATATTTATTAGATACTTACAAAAAAGCATAAAATTCACCCAAAAATGGTAAAATTGACCAACCAAGTTGGACAGGTGCTAGGGGAGGCCATCATTGACCTACCATGGAAACATTTAGCAGTAGATGGTGCTAGGAGAGCTGAGGGGCTGCCTTGAGCGGCAAGGAACTGCTAAATGCAGGCCCTGATTGACAAAAACCTATAAATAGACCCCCTAGGCTTCTCATTTTCAGTCAGACTCGGAGTCCTGGCCACGATCTCTCTTGCGAGAGAGATACTTCACAAAAACCACTAAGAGAGAAAAATCTAAGTGATTAAGCAAGGTAGTTATGCTATTCTCAATTAATTAGCTATTTATATTTATTTATATCTAATGTTTCTTATTAATCTATTAATTAAAGAAGATTAAACTATCTTCTACTATTAAACACTCTCTTATACATTATTAAATTGTTGATTACTTAGTCTTAATTGAGATTAATAATCTAATTTATTATTAATCCTAATTAGGGCTAAATTTAATTAATTTTGATTTTAATGAATGAGAATTGTATTAAAAAAGCTTAATTAACTCTAAGATAATTATCAAAGCTTGATTATGCTATTAGAAAGCTAGAAACATTATATCATATTTTTTAAAGTTTTTGTAATAAATTAGTTATTTTTAATCATAAACTAATGGAAAACTTAGTAAACTAGCTTAATGAATCACAAGATAATTAACAGAGCTAGGAAAAATTGTTAAGAACATGGGGTAATTATCTTATAAATAGAAAATTAATTTAGCTATTTAATTAAGCTAAAATTGATTGATTTTAGCTAAAAATAAAGGGAGAAATTAATTAACTAACTTGGATATATCAAATTTAGGATAAATTATTAACTAGTCGGGATAATCAGCTCATTAACAAAAAATTGGTTTAGCTATTTAATTAAGCTAAAATTGACTAATTTTAGTTGTAACTTAAAGGGAGAATTTAGTTAACTATCTTAAATAATTACAAGGTAAATATCAGAGTTAGTAAACATCATTAGTAAGCCGGGATCTCTCATGATCAAAAAATTAGTTTAGTTATTTACTTAAGTTAAAATTGTCTGCTTTTAGCTATAAATTAAAGAGAGAAATTAGTAATTAGCTTACATAAGTACATGGTAATTATAAGAGTTAGAAAACATCATCAACAAGCCAATATAATTAGCTCTTGGATAGAAATTTAGTTTAGCTAATTAATTAAGATAAAACTATTTGATTTTGGCTATACATTAGAGGAAGAAATTATTTATTTAGCTTAGATAGTTACATGGTAATTATCATACCTAGAAAACATCATCAATAATTCGAGATAATTAGATCATGGACAAAAAAAAATAGTTTAGATAATTAATTGAGCTAATTTTTTTATATTGGTCATAAATTAAAAGAAAAAATTAGTTAATTAGCTTAGATAATTACATGATAGTTATTAGAGTCAGAAAACGTCATTAACAAGTGGAGAGAATTAGCTCATGGATAGAAAATTAGTTTAAAGCAGTAACAATGTTTGACTGATGTACATCCCAACCAAAAGGAGCTGCCAATGCACATAGAAAACGCACAGTAGTCATACAACAAGTGGGAGAAAAAGTCTCTTCATAATGTATGCATTTTTGTTGTGCATAACCCTTTGCAACAAGTCAAGCCTTATCGCGATCAATCTCACCATGTGGCTTGTGTTTTAACTTGTAAACCCACTTTGTACCAATGGCCTTTTTTCTAGGAGGCAAACCATATAAAGTCCATATATCACTTATCTATAAGTGCATCATATTTAGATTGCATGGAAGCCATCCAATTTTTTGATTTTTGTGTTTCATCAAAAGACAAAAATTCTTAGTAATTATTTTAGCTTAAAAATCCTAATTTTAGGATAAATAGTAAATCCATTTAAAAGTCTTCAAGAAAATTATTGGAGGTGTAAAATAGTGTTATAAAATTGATATAATTATATCTCTAAGATAAAATCATCGTAGTAAATATGGAGTTAGAAATAAGCCAAATTTTAGACTAGAATATGATGGGAAAATCATGAAAAAGGTTTTGATATTTATAAGAAAATTAGGGGAGCTTAGAAATCCCTTAAGGAAGCTAAGATAAAGTTATATTATCTATATAAGAAAATAAGAAATTACTAGGTCCATTTATGACTACAAACTTACTTTAGTTGGGGTGAAAAGAAGAACTAGATTCAATACAAAGATAAAGTCAATTTTTTGATGATTTACCTAATAAGTAGATGTCCTTTTTATAAGGATAAAAGTTATGGATTCAAAGAGGACACGAGCAAACACCCAAACTGATGAAAAAGATAATGTTCCAAAGAGACCTAGGGGTTCTTACGACCATGAGGCAAGACCCAACAGTAGGCCCAGGGATGAGAGTGTTTGGGTGCCAATAGAGATCCAGCAGATACCTGATTAGTCCGCAACGGGTGCTCATTAGATTTAGATTTTAAGCAATTCAAATTGTTGTAAGTAATAATATTGCATACTTTAAAGAGTGAGTAAGGATTTAGGAAAAGATAAATTGTCTAAAAATTGAAAAGGTATCTTCCAATCCAAATTATTGTACGTAATAATATTGCATACTTCAAAGAGTGAGTAAGGATTTAGGAAAAGATAAATTGGAAGTGTATCTTCCAACAAACCATCCTGCAATTGGTTGATAAACTAGAAAATAAATGTTTTGATAAGACTGGCTGAATTAGGAAAGATATGATTGATCATCTTTAAGACAACTTGTATCAAGACACCTTCGACTCTTTGGTATATTCTAATGGAATAATGATGGCTTTCCAGCCATAGATAAGTTGGTTACCTCCATGAACGATGACTTTCTACTCCGTGTCATGTCTTGATGTTTCTACATAAGTTAGGATATCGTTTTTTTATCCTAGGGGCGCCGCCTGATTGTATGGGCAACTGGCTTGATGTATGGGCACCCCGAACTTTGGGTGTTGTGTTACCACCCCGTATTATGAATAAGGAATGGATGCCATTTTTTCACACTTAGGTGGTCTTGAGACAAGAAGAGTATTGGTCATGGTTATTATGGTCAATGTTTTTTATCGATCGTATCCTGTCTTAAATTTAACGATGTATCTTCTCTACAAGAATGCTTTTCAATGTTGTCTTTAATACTTGATTGAAAGAATCACTGTGACAGAAAGTTAAAAGAAACCATTATTTTAAATGTTAAAACAATGTGATAGTAATTAGAAAACAAAAGAATCATGTGTGAGTGCACGGTGGTAAGTGGGGATTGACTAAGGCTGTCAATCATGGACAAGTGGACCTGATTAGTCAAGTAATTATCCATCCTCGCTCACTAAAAATGTTTAGAAAACTTTTGCACTTGAAAGAGGAGTCCACCATCGGCTGTTCCCTCATGTCTGTTAGGGGGGAAAAAAGCTTTGGTTGAGGATACCTTAGCCCAATTTGTGGAAGTTAGAATTTTGGACTTTTAAGATGTTGTCTCGTTTTTGCTGTGAGACATGCTAGGTCTTCTTCTAGGGCTATAGACCCAAGCCATTGTCAATGGTAAAGGTCTATTCCATGGACCCTTCTTACTTAGAGACTCTAACTTTTAGGGCTAGAGACCCAAGCCATTGTCTATGGTAAAAGTCTATTCCATGGACCCTTCTTACTTAGAGACTCTAACTTTTAATAGGCCTAGAGACCTATCAAGGACCCCATCTTAACTTTCATGTCGGTAGGTTGGAGACATCTCAGTGTTGGTATGCTCAAAATAGCAGTGCAACATTGTATGAGAGAGACACAAGAAATTGAAGAAACAATAGACTCACGTTGAGCTTCTGCAGCAAATGCTCATTATCATTATCATAAGCTTAGGTTTATAATTACAAAAGCTGGCTTTTATATCTTAGCCAAGGTTCAAACAATGGATTCCTAGATGTTTGGGCTCAATAAAAAGCTAAAGAATTGCATATGATTACAAACTTGGATGTCCTCAACCCTTTTAGACTCATTGGCAATCAATAATATTACAGTGTCTTTAAACTTTGTGGGATTTCTTAGTAATACAAAGGGGTTTAATACAATCAATTGGCTTAAAAAATGAGTGGCGTCCCTTTAATGGCCTTTTGTCTCTTGTTAGGTTGAGCAGCTCACAATCGACATCTGGCCTACCAAGACTAGGCCAATTTTGAGATGCATCCGCGGGTCTCACCACCCAATCGGGACACACTCCCATTCAATCCCAATTGTAGGGCCTTGAATGAATCGAGCGCAAAATATAGACCAACGATTATAGTCCTAGCCAGAAAGAACAATCCTCCATTGCATCCCACAGGTAAATACTTGTGTTGGTCCTTTTTCAAACATGTAAAACAATTTTCACACTTAAAACTTCTATGTTATGCTAAGGCTATCCACATCAAATATTTTTGGTAAAGTTTTTAGTCCTAGTCAAACTTTAGAGTGAGTTCCTTGAGCTATAATCCCTTAGTTCCTGTTTCCTTTGAATGTCTATTGAAACAAGACCTTAAGAAAAAGAAATTATCTTGGGAGTTAAGATTTTGTCTCGATGTAAGTTTCAAGTTAACCCTGTCTTGGACAAATCCCATTTGTTTTTCTTGCATCATTTTCCATCCATGGGGCATCTCCATAGAAGCGCTAGGAGTTTTCTGTTCAAGCAACACGGTCATCACTTCCGTAAATCTATCCCCTTACTCCCTCCATATCACAATTGCAAAACAAATTTGAAAGAATACAGCTTGAAAGAACAATGCATATGCTCTCTATGATGATCTTTGCTTTAGTGTGGGCCATGCATTGCAAACATAGAACTTTGGAGTGCACCAACTTGCAATCGTAACTTCTTTTGAGTTATTATGTAAGATTCAAATGATTGACTATGCAAGAATAGAACCCTTCAATGAATGGTATTACAAGATTAAAAATGTGACATTCCTAAGAGTGCACATGTTAGTGTAGTGAGAAATGCGCATGCAATGAAGTATTAATGATTGAAAATTTCTTCTTTGAGATGGGATTTAGGCATAACTGGCTACTTTGAAGAGCATTATTTTGTTATCTAGGAGTGGTTTAAGGACTTGGGAGATTACAATTGACAATAGGAGAGGGAGGATAACCCTAATTGGAAGGGAGATCCACTTTCAAAGAAGAGAACTCCTTTGGCTATGATAAGTTACCCTTCAAAAACTCAACTCCTTCTTAAGAGAATTAGATATTAATCTTAAGTAGGTCACTAAAACTTTTACACACATAACTCATAAAAAAGTAAGAAAAAGTTGTGGGCCATTCATGAGAGCAGTATAATTACTCTTTTGGAAAATGCCAAAAACCATTCCATTACTTAGTTGTCTTTGATTTATGGCATTTACCTTTATAAGAGTAGTTTAGGTAAGATAATAAAAGTGAGTTAAAAATTAATAAAAAGATTTATGCAAGAGATTAAAGGATATTTAAAGATATTAGTCACATTTTTCATGCCTACTATTTAAGTGAATATGATCTCCAGTCACATATGGTTAAAGAGAGTGCTTTCTACTCTCTCTATGCCATATTAGTCTGGTAATCTAAAGAACTTGAAATAACATCGTGGTTAGTTGTTAGCAATGTGGTTAGAAAGAAAAACAAAAGTAAGAAGTTGTTCTTCTTCCCAAGCAATTAAAACATGAGATCTTAAGCATGAATTAAGTAAGTATGAAAGGTAAATAACTTTCAAACAAGTGAAATAGCATAAAAAGAAAACAAAAACATTACCTTAGTGTGTGTATGGTATAGTCTTATCCTTGCTTTGGATGTAGTTGGCTCTCTCCCTCTTCACCTTCACTTGAAGATCAACACCAAGTTCGCTACTTGGATTGAGGGAAAAAGGAAAGAGATAAATGAAATTCAAGCTATGAAAGCCTTGAGGGTTAGGGGAGAGGATAGAGAGAGTGTAATGTCAAGAAGAAGATCAAGTTTTGACAAACTTGATTATTTGGCCATGGATTCTCTTGGAGAGAGATGTGTGTGTGTGGGTAGGAGATATGTGTGTGAAAGAGGCTTAGCTATGGCTTTCTCAATATTGCTCTCAAGTTTGCACCTTAAAAAATGAAGGAAAGAAGTGTAAAATGAGAAGAGAATCCCTCTTTTTATGAATTTTTTAGATAAGTGCCTTCACTTATCTTGATAGCTTATCATCTTTATCATAAGTTCTTTCTACTTATTTTAATAAGTTATCTTACTTTGCAAAACTTCTTCAACAAGTTACTTACTCTATTTATTCTTATCTTCTCTTTTCCTTTATCCTTACCTTTTTATTTTCCTTTATCCTTATCTTTTTCTTTAATGCTATTTTTCTTGAGATAAAAAGCTAATGTCTCATGCATTGGTTAGGTCCATGTTTCCATGTTGGATACCAAAAGTGACTAGTGGGTAAACAGTGGAGCAGGATTTAGCCCAAATTTATTCAAATATTTATTATTATTACCTTTTTCATTTTCTTCTTTTAAGTCAGTGGCTTAGATGTGTTGGCCATGTGTAAGGTCTAGGAGAAGGCCCTTACAATTAGTGTCTTAATGTGTATGTATTAAGAACTCATCGTTCTCTAGTCTCTTGATCTCCTGTTGTGTATTAGATTATGGCATTGTGTGCATGATTCATGGACACTCTTTGAGCTTGGATGAGGTTGTGTTTAACATGTTCCTATAAGGATTAGTACGGAATGCAACGAGTAGTGTGTAGATTAGGATTCGTGCATATATCACTCTAATTGTAACCCCGTGAGCTTGTGTTTAGGATGTGCCTACAAAGATTAATAGAGAATGCAATGAAAAACATTGCATGATATCATATGGGTTAACATGTGTGTGACCACTAATCCCTTCCATTAGTTCTCTCTTCTTCTTATTCTAAATGGTCTCTCATGATTTTCCCACTCTGTTTAAACTCATTACTTTCACACACTCACCCATCTATGATACTTCCATGCCCTAGCCGAATCGCGATCATCTTCGGATATTGATAATTTTGTTGATTCATTGGAGCTATGCTACAAGGGAGCCAGCAAACACCTGTGAAAGAAATACCCCTTTCAACTTTTCCTTGTAATTTGTAATTTGATGAGCTATCAAAACTTGGATTGAGATACTTTTTTTTTTCAAAACTCATGTTGTTGAATAGATTATATTAATAGATCAAACGGTTACAGATTCCTGTCATGCTCGTGTGACGAGCCATGACATCTTCAATGAATCATAGATACATCAGCTAAAGGGGTAGCCACCCCATTGTAATGAATGAGCCTACACTTTCACCTATGCAATTCCATATTTTGTTTTCCAATGGCAATGATTGTTAACTTGCTTTCTTGGACTATCTCTGTAAACTTAGCAACTTCCATGGATTTCTCAAAGATCGACTGTTCCTTGTTTTCCAAATGTGTTTAAAGTAGAAATACCTCATAATTTGTGTTGCCAGAAGTGGTGCTTTACTCTCAAATACCTTTCCTCCCAAGAAGAGATCATTCTTGAGGAATCCTATTTTATAGGGCTTTTGGACCCATTTGCAAATCTTCCCTGCAAGACCACAGATCGTCGGGCGGGCACTCCTTGAAAAGCTGTGAGAGGTCTTCACAAGCTAATGTGCATTGCAAGCATCTACTAGGACCAAATCCCCTAGCAAGAACCTTCACTCTAGTCGGCATGGCTCCAACATAAGTTTTCAACCCCTCCATGTAGAGTAAGTGCTTGGTGTGATTCTCACCTGTTATGCTTATAGTGTTTTTGAGCCGCTCCATGGAATTGGCATGATGTGAATGTAAGGAGGATTGATATTTGACGTGCATTTTACTATTTTGTGGTATTTTATTTTTAAGGATGGAAATGTGACTCAACCTTTTAAAAATCAATAAATTACCCAAAAACATGTGGAACATTTCAAATTTAAAGGTTAAGGTTGCCATCAAAGTCAATCGTGGTTGAGAGGCTAGATAGTTTACCAATTTCAAACTTGTGAAAACAATAGATTTACACACCTACTTCTATTTTTGTCTCTATAGCAATGCACAAGTCACTTACTAGTGTAGTCTAATCATTGAAAATCTCAATAAAAGGGCTTTTTGATGGGCCTTAAATGCACATGATAACACATGGAGCTCAATGGGAGCAAAGCCAATGGCCATTACATGGGACCACTCTACTATGCTATGAAAATAATCCTAAAGCGGGTGACCTTTAGAACTATTGACTACCTTGAGGATATCCATACAAGCACACACTAAAGGAAGTATTGTGGTAAGGTAGTCCTTTCCTTCATCACTTTAGTATTGTGCTCTGAGTTTGGTATCTAAAAGGTAATCTTCCCATTGTAAAGCCTGTCAAAATGTAAAGGTGAAAAGCTTGTTGGTGAATGGTATATTTCTTCTCATTCTTTTCTACATCATTGCTTTCAATCTTGAAGATTTTGATTTGTCATGCCTTTTCTCCTTCAATGAGTTGAATCCTACATAGCAAATTAGGTATGTGCAAAGATCTTTCAACGTGTCACCAAAAAATGAGTTGGTGGATTCGCAACATGGCATCATAAAAATGATTTGGTAGAGTGGCATCAAGCCAAGAACTAAGCATTCAATCTTATCCATACCTATACAAACAACTCATGATTGAAATTATATCACATGCTTAAATAAAATGGATATGACAGTGAAGCAAAAAACGCTCTTGTGTGCATTGTATTAGGGTAAAGGAGTCAATTTAGAGACAACAAATTTTGACCCGCCAGTTATGAACAAATCCACCTCCAATTTAGAGACAAAAAAATTGGTATATTCTTAGAATCTTGCTTATGTGTTTTGTTGTGATTTGTTAAAAAGTATATCATTTATGGACCTTGAATGTTTCTAATGCTTCAAAAAAACTCAAAATTGAATTTTCCTAAATGGAGCATTGAAATAGAATCTTAAAAATATCAATCTTGGTATCATATGATGCATCTTTTCATGAGGATTTTGATGCAATGTCTAAATATTATATGACTTGTCTTTTCATGAGGATTTTGGTGCAAGGTCTAAATATTCAAAATGGTTAGATTTACAAAATCCTCCCAAAAATATTTAGAATAATTAGCATGTCACAAAAATGTCTCTAATTGGCTACTTTACCCTAGCACACCTTTTGCTTTGGGCACCATTTCAATAGAATGAGCCTATGATTGCCACTTTTGGGCTTTCAAGCTATAGTGCTAGGGAGTAACTTTTACATGTTTAACCCCATGCCTCCCTCAAAAAACATGGCCTCAAAGAGGTGCAATAGGATTTACTAATGTTACCCTCCACCTTCCTTGCATGTGTATATGTGAGCGTCAAATCAATCAATTCACACGTTTAGGATTATCCCAAATGTGGGGAGTACCTTGCTAATGATATCTACAACATCAATTACAAAATGACATTTTCTGTTGAATTTTGCATGCTTGAAATAGTGATTCAAGCATAGGGCTTGACTTTGTTTTTCTTCTTTCTTTTTTAGCAATTCTCAGATCCCACCTCAGGGCTTGAATTTCTCTCTTGATGTACCTAAGAATCTATATGATAGGGATAAATCTCCTTGAGAAATTCAACGTGACCCCAAAAAAAAAGACTCAATAGCTATAACTTTTCCTTATCAATTGAAATGCCTCCTTAAAGATTTAAATCCCAAAAAATTTAATTCCATTTGGGACCACTTACATTTCTTTTATTGTAATTTCAAATTGAAAATATTCAATCATTGTAGTACAATGTGTAAAACCTCATAATGTTCGTCCCACGTCTTTGTATATATTACGATGTCATAAAGATACACCACAAGTAATCCTTTTTCAATCATGTCTGCAATTATCTCATTCACCATCATCTATTGAAATGTGCCAGGAGAATTTGATAGTCCACGCAAAATTTCCACAATTTCAAAAAGACCTCCCTATGTATCACATGCTATGTTTGGTTGATCGTCTTAAATTGGAAATTATAGTAACCAATTGGTATATATTTGTCTTCATTTACACATATGCATAGTTGTTGATCTTTTCCCTTCTTATTTAGGTTGTTCCCGATTAGTGTGCAAATTTCTTGTCTCCATTTCTATTGCTTTTTGGCAGCACTTACTCTTGTCTTTCCATACCCATGGGTGGTTTCTGCTCTTGGGCCATGTTGGGAGGGTACCTATACATAGGTTTCCCTTGTGGTCTCATTAGCAAATATTGCATAATTTTGACATATGCTAATAAGTACAATAACATGAGTTAGATCTCTAAGGTGTCTATGACGTATGATATATCAATAGAAAGCTCCTAAAACAAGGAATCCAAATGTACAGACTCTGATAAATTTTGATATCATTTGTTAAAATTTCATTGTGCGCCCAAGTTTTTTTTAGGTATGGTAACTTGAATATGTTGAATGCACTTGGAAGCTTAGCTTTGAAGTCATATTACCTCTCTTATGACTAATTTATAGTTCCTAAGCCTAAATTGTGAGTTATGAGCTGATCAGGATGAGGATTAACAACAACAGATTCATCAAACTAACGCGAGAGACTTACATTGTTCTGCTAAGCTTTCACCTATGAACTCGTAAATCGGCACTTGAGACAGACAATCCACATGGGAGATATGAGCATCAGAGAGAAGAAGGTTGAGTTTTGAGTGACCGCAATGTGTTCTTCTTTGTCCAAAACTTTTCAAATCTTTACCAAAGCTGGCTTTTATACCTTAGCCAAGTGTATGTATAATTTATATATATATATATATATATATATATATATATATACATATATACATATATATATATATACATATCAAGATATATATTTATTTATTTACCATTTTATAAATTCTTCTCTCTACCCTCTCTCTCTCTCTCTCTCTCTCATTCATGTTAGAGAGAGAGAGCAAGAAACATATATATATATATACATATATATATATATACATATATATATATATATATACATATATATATAGAGAGAGAGAGAGAAGGCAAAAAGCTCCCTCCTAAAGCTCTCTCCACGAGGGATTCACTCTCTCTCTCTCTCTCTCTCTCTCTCTCTCTCTCTCTCTCTCTCTCTCTCTCTCTCTCTCACACACACACACACACACACACACACATGCACACGTGTCATCTTCAAGTTCCAAGTGGTCCATCTTTACTCAACCCCTTGATGACAAAATCAATCTCTCTCTCTCTCTAAATTTAGTGGAGTTTGCTTCTAGAATCTATTTCCACAATTGTAAGTTCGGCATCCGATGATGGTATGTGCTATTGATAATGTGTGACATTGTGTGCTTTCCCAAGATCTCTCTCTCTCTCTCTCTCTCTCTCTCTCTCATGATTTTATGAAAGAGATAATGTTTTTCAAGTGGTTGTGGCATAACTAAGAATGGGCCTCTATTGGGATATGTCTACAAAAACCACCACACATATGACCGCGATTGAAGACCTTCAAAAAAGTCAATTGACCAATGGAAAGCTTGCAGTTGCACACAATTGATGATCCACCATCAGCACCATAGAGTGATAGTAAAATGTGATTTGCCAAAACATCCAAAACTTCCTAAGAAGAGCGCAAGGGTCTTTCTTCCTTGAAAGGCAAAGGAGTTTCTTGTAGATATCTATGTTGGATATAAATATGTTATGGGGCATTGGTAGCATAGATGCAATGGCTTTAAATCAATGTTTCAAGGAGGATAAGTATAGCACTTTTAGCCTAGACAGAAGTGATGATTTTCAATGGTACATAAATACATTACATTGTATATATTGCCATATCAAAAAACAAGTAAAATGCTTCATATATCTCTATCCATCTCTTCTCTCTCTCTCTCTCTCTCTCTCTCTCTCTCTCTCTCTCTCTCTCTCTCTCTCTCTCTCTCTCACTCACTAAGCTCCTAATAACCAATGTGTAGATTTTGTCCTCATGCAATAGATAATGCAGATTAACAATAGCACATCTTTGGTTATTGGCAATGACTAGTCAGTCACTTCCAACTTAGATAGTAGCCCATCTCTTGTGCCACCTGTTGGGGTATAAAGCCCAATGTGGTCGCTCAGGTAAGTGGGCGGGCCGCCAGGTATGTACACATATTCTTTTGTAAAAACCTAATAAGAACTCACTATGCTCTACACATTACAGTAGAGCGAGTTCACCATATCGTCGTGCTCTTCTTCTCGCACTCTCTCTCGCGTCGCACTTCCGCTCGTACTCCTTCAATTGGTATCAGAACTCATATCGAGGCTCGGGGCAGCACTGCAGGAGGCTAGAGTCACCAGCTCAGATTGGAGTGAAATTCGACAGGCGAAAACACAGCCCCAAATCTTGTGGGAAAGCCCGAATGGCTTGGTGTTCTCAAATTTTCATTCTGAGGTCATCTCGGCCACCGTTCGGCTTCGACAAAGGTCTGCGCAGGCCATTTTCGACTACGTGGTCTCGGCGGGTGCAGATCCGACTCTGCAAATTTGGGGTTTTTGGCTTACGACTGCAGGTGCTGAGGATATCGACACTCCCAGATTGTTGATTTGTGGCTGTCTACACATCGAAGTACGGCTCACAGGTCTTGGAGGCGTGTCACATACGACACGGGCGCATCTACACACAGACTGTAGGCGACATCCACTAGTTCATCAGGTAGCTTGTGTTTGCTGCTTGATATTCCAGATTTCATCCTGACATTGCAGGTACTTCCACATGGGATGTATTGTCAGAGATGATGTATGTTTGTTGAGGGTTTGCTGGCTGTGAGTCACGCAGCAAACAACCGCCGCAGCGGTTACAACATATAGTGGGAAATTTGTGGATGTATGACTTTGTGGGAAGTCTATGTACTGTCAGATTTACTGCAGCCTATGTTGAGGGTCGAGTGAGGTTTTATTGAGCTGAGGGATTCTCGAATGTTGAGATCCTTTCGGTGATACAGGTCTTGGAGCGATCCCTCGAGCACCCTTAGATAGGCAGCTAGGATGTATTGAATGTGAGTTAGACAATTGGGATTGCATCTTTGCTTTACTGCCGTTGAGGCATTGTCACAGTCTCTGCTTACAGGACAGTGAGAGACAGTACAGGTGCAGGACAGGTTTACCCGCAGCTTACAGTGTCAGAGAGACAGTGTTTTTTGAGCTGTTTTTTGGTCTGTTTTTGAGTACACCAGAGCCATTTTACAAAGGAGACTCTGTCAAAATTTATGCAGAATCTGAAGCTTTCTTGGTTCATTTGACAGGTTGATATTGGTTCAGAGGTCAGTTTACAGGGGAAACTCTGCCGAATTTTTCCCAGGAAAGTAAACTACTGTGAAGCGTAGCTATGGCTGGATCACAGGACACTGCTCTTTACAATATCAAGAAGCTGGATGGAACCAATTTCCCATTGTGGAAGAAGCAAATTTGGCACGTGTTGGTACAAAGGAAGTAGATAAAACCTATAAAGCTCAAGGGGATAAAACCAGAAGATATGGACGAAGATGAATGGAGCGAAATGGATGAATTGACACTTTCTACCATTATGCTGACTTTGGCAGAAAGCGTTTACTTCAATGTAGCAGACGAGATGTCGGCTTATCAAGCATGGTTAAAGCTGAGTGATCTTTATGAGAAGCAGAGTGCAGCTTCACAGGTATACTGGCTTAAGAAGCTTGTTGACTTGAAGATGAAAGAAGGGACACCTATGTCCAATCATCTGAATGAATTCAACACAATCTATAGTCAGTTGTCAGCTCAAGGTGTCAAGTTTGATGAACCTGTTAGAGCTATGTTCCTGTTGATCACATTGCCGGAAAGTTGGGACACTTTTCGCACAGCTTTGAGTAATTCTGCACCTCCAGATGGTTTGAACATAGCAGGTGTAGAAGGAAGTCAGCTTACTGAAGAAACCAATAGAAAGACAATGGACAAAGGCAAAGGAACAGACTTAGTTGTCACGGGAAGGACCAAAGAAAAGTACAAAGGTGGAAAGAGGAATCAGTCTCGTAGCAAGTCCCGCAGTGCTAAAGGCAAGAGTGACATAGAATGCTACCATTGTGGCAAGAAGGGTCACATGAAAAGAGACTGCAGAGAATGGAAAGCAGAAAAAGGCAAAGAGAAAGCTGAAGACCATGGTGAGAAGAACAAGTCCTCAGTGAAGATTCAAGAAATAAATGTGAAAAACACTGTTGCAGAGGATGATAGTCTAGTTTCAGGAGACATCTACTTCTTGAAGAATACAATGGACTCAGCTCTTCTTACAGCATCTGATGGAAATGCACTGAGTGACTGGATTATAGACTCAGGGGCATCACTTCATGTGTCTCCAAACAAGGAGTGGTTTACCTCTTATGTGACCACTAAAGATCATGTTCGGCTAGGCAATGGGTAGACATGTGAGATCTTAGGTGTTGGAGATGTTCAATTGAAGTTTCAAAATGGCTCTTCTTTCACGCTGAAGAATGTGAGACATGTTCCCGCAATTACAAAGAGCTTGATCAGCACAGGTTTACTTGATGATGCTGGCTACGTCACCACTTTTGGACAGAACATGTGGAAGATATCCAAGGGTTCTATGACAGTAGCACATGGAGTAAAGTCTGGAGGACTTTACATGATTTATGTATCAAATGTCTCTAAAAATGTAATCAATGTAACCGAGCAGCCGAACGTTTCTTTGTGGCATAGCCGGTTAGGACATATGTCCAAGAAGGGAATGGAAATCTTGTCTCGTTCTGGTTATTTGCCTGGCTTTTCATTTAATTATTTTGAATTCTGTGAACATTGTCTGTATGGTAAGCAAACACAGCAGCCACATAAGCATAGAAGCAGTAGAAGAGATACACAGTTGGCACTTGTTCATAGTGATTTGTGTGGACCTATGCCTAACCTATCTCTAGGGGGAGCTTCTTACTTTATGACATTTATAGATGATTACTCGAGGAAAGTATGGGTTTACTTTCTCAAGCACAAGGATGAAGCGTTTAGTGTTTTCAAAACGTTTATGACACTTGTGGAGAATCAGAGTGGCAAGAAGCTTAAATGCTTACCTACTGACAATGGTGGAGAGTATGTTTCAAAGGCCTTTTAGGACTTTTGTGAGTCAAAAGGTATAAAACGTGAACTTACTGCTCCTTACAATCCTCCTCAAAATGGTGTTGCTGAGAGGATGAATAGGACCATACAAGAGAAGGTCAGAAGTATGTTGTCTAATGCACAGCTGCCAAATGGGTTTTGGGCTGAAGCTGTATCAACAGCTGTTCATCTTGTAAGTAGATCTCCTAGCAAGGTTTTGCAGAAGGATTCAGTGCCAGAGATGGTATGGTCAGGCAAAATGCCCTCATACAAGCATCTCAGAGTCTTTGGCTGTGAGGCATATACTCACGTTCCAAAGGAATTTAGGAACAAACTTGAGCCAAAGAGTAGAAAGTGCATCTTTCTAGGCTATGGTAATTCTGGTGAGATGGGGTATAGACTTTGGGATCCCGAATCCAGAAAGGTCGTCCGCATTAATGATGTTCACATTAATGAATCCAAATATCATTCTAAACCAGAGAGGGTTGACGAGATTAGAAGAGTTGTCTTCCAAGAAGATGGACCTGCACGTGCAAGACAAAATGTCAGAGCTCAAGAGGAGCAAGGACAGGATAGAGTGGAACCACAAGTTGTGGCTGAGCTTGAGCCACCTATTATGCGTAGATCTGGACATGTCACGCGACCTCTTGATAGGTTTGTTCCATCTATGAACTATGTCATGTTGACTGATTGCAATGAACCTTCATGTTACAAGGAAGCAGTGCAAATGAAGGACTTCGGGAATTGGCAATTGGCCATGCAGTCAGAGATGACAGCTCTGCATAAAAACAAGACATGGAAGCTAGTTAAATTACCACAGGGCAAAAAGGCTCTACCTTGTAAATGGGTTTACAAGTATAAGATCACCGCTCATGATAGTCAGCCAAAGTACAAAGCAAGGCTTGTTGCCAAGGGCTTTAAGCAAGAACAAGGCATTGACTTTGATGAAGTCTTCTCTCCGGTGGTCAAGATGACTACATTGAGATGCTTTCTTGCATTGGTTGCCATATTAGATTTGGTGTTGCACCAAATGGATGTCAAGACAACGTTCTTGCATGGTGATTTAGATGTGGAAATTTACATGCAGCAGCCAGAAGGGTTTGTTGAGAAAGGCAAGGAAGATTGGGTATGCCAGTTGTTAAAGAGTCTTTATGGCTTAAAACAATCACCGAGGGCATGGTACCATAAATTCCACAAGTTTATGCTTTCTCAAGGCTACAAACGTAGTGAGTTCGATCACTGTCTATATACAAAGAAGGCTAAGGATGGTAGTTGCATGATCCTTATTTTGTATGTGGATGACATGTTGATTGCTGGCAAACACTTGGAAGAAATTTCAGCTTTGAAGTCAAAGATGGCAAAATCGTTTGACATGAAAGACATGGGTGAGGCAAATCATATACTTGGTATGCGCATTGAGAGAGACAGATCAAAGAAGTTGATTTGGTTATCTCAAACAGAGTATATTGACAAGGTTTTGCAACGTTTCAATATGGAGAAGGGAAAAGCATTGAGTGTTCCATTGCCACCATATGTGAAACTTAGCAAACAAGATTGTCCTGTGTCTGAGGAAGAACAGGCTGAAATGGATAAGATTCCATATGCGTCTGCAGTGGGTAGTTTGATGTATGCAATGATTGCTACTCGCCCAGACATTGCATTTGCAGTGGGAGTAGTAAGTCGATACATGTCAAACCCAGGCAGGAAACATTGGGAGGCAGTGAAAGGAATATTGAGATACCTGAAAGCTACAAAGAGTATGCGTATATGCTATGGGAGTCAGGAGCTAAGTGTAAAGGGTTTTACAGACTCAGATTATGCAGGTGACTTAGACAACCGAAGGTCTACGTCAGGGTATGTCTTTACATTGGCTGGTGGAGCAGTATCATGGCGTTCTAGATTACAAGATTGTGTTACTCAGTCTACTACAGAGGCTGAATATGTTGCAGCATCAGAGGCATGCAAAGAATCAATTTGGCTTAATCGACTAGTAACAGATTTGGGAATCAAAGAAGAGATGCCTGTGTTATATTGTGATAGTCAAAGTGCTATACAATTGGCTCGCAATCCAGTTTATCACTCAAAGACAAAGCATGTGGATGTGAAGTATCATTTCATCAGGGAAATGCTCGAGGATAAGCAACTTCAGCTCGTCAAAGTTCACACCACAGAAAATCCTGCTGATCTACTTACAAAAGGACTTCCCTCAGAGAGCTTTGCGCATTTTCGCAAGCAGTTAGGTGTAGGGTAGTACATCACTTCTCTACATCTCTTGTATATTAGCTTGTATAGTAGCTTCTCTCACACTTAAAGTACCACATTGGACTTTAAGTGGGAGGTTGTTGGGGTATAAAGCCCAATGTGGTCGCCCAGGTAAGTGGGCGGGCCGTCAGGTATGTACACATATTCTTTTGTAAAAACCTAATAAGAACTCACTATGCTCTACACATTACAGTAGAGCGAGTTCACCATATCATCGTGCTCTTCTTCTCGCACTCTCTCTCGCGTCACACTTTCGCTCGTACTCCTTCACCACCTATGTTGGAAAATGCAATATTACCGAAAATTGTTTGAGTGGCAAAGGGACTTGCCAAGAATATACCTCCAATGCTTACTACATGTAGGGTGGAAAAGCATTGCAACAAACAACCATCATGCTCATCTCAAATAGTGAAGCCAACCAAGACATTGACAACCATGATATGAACTTCTGTAAGTCATGTAACGATGGCACATAGGCATACTGCTAAATGTTGTGAAAAGTATCTCTCCTTCTTGGTAGGTGGTAAACACATTATCAAGTCCTTACAAAAAATACATTCCTCTTCTTGTAGTAGATTTGAAGATAAGCATGATGCTTCTATGGACACTTTTGCTAACTTAATAGGCTCCATGGAAGTCAAAGGCGGTTGTTTGTGGAAGATCATACAAGAGATAAGTCAGAAGAATTGAAATGCAATGAGAAACCATAACCACCTGTAAGCACATATATTTCACGTGCAAAAGAAACAAGACTAAATTCTGAGATGTCTTGAAAATCTTTATAGTAAAACAAATGAAGATCGTGAGAATGTATTGGACAACATTGTTCCTCAAATTAGGAGTACTACAAATAAGTTAAATGATGTAGCAACTAGATATAGCACAGGTGTAGGTGAGATAATACAAACCACAAACAAATTGAATTCCATGATCAAGAGTAATTTTGAGAAAACAAGTACCTGTTAGGCTTCTCTTATAACATTTAAAGGCATACGTCTTGGATGTATAATTGAGATCTTTTCCATTCAATAAACTATTGTGTGTGGGATTCATTGTATTGATGTGAATTTAAGAGAATAGAGAGAGAGCAAGAATGGGGGGAGGAATATACCTATATATACATATATATATATATATATATATATATATATATATATATATATATATATATATATATATATATATATATATATATATATATATATGTTGAACCGGAGGGAGAGAACGCATGTAGACAGGAGGAAAGAGAGATGACACCAAAACTGCAAACCCCAAAGTGTATATAGAACACACACTGAGTACACATATATAGTGGGGACTCCTAGCTATATATAGCATAAGTGTGGGCTCTCTATATAGCTCCAACACCCCCACTCAAATAGGAGTCCCTAATTGTGGATGAAAAAACCCTTGGGGGTACAAGGGAAAAACCCACAGCACCATAGCACTGTTATATTAACAATTATCAAAGTTTACAAATTTCATTTTTGAGGAGCTACATCACTCCATAATATACAATGTGCGCTCTCAAGGGTCTTTGGAAGTATAATAATCCTATATATACAATTGAATTGATGCAAATTCTTCAATATCATTGATCAACTTCAATATCTTTGAGCCCATGTACATGCTGATTGACGTGGCTTTTATCCTGTGAACAACACTAACTCAAGAAACATATCAAAACGTGAAGGTTAGAAATAAT